>NC_081410.1:259973936-260011436 GCF_030272615.1 Cryptomeria japonica
TCTTCTCTCCCTCCCTCCTTCCCTTCTACCCCCCTCCTCTCTCCCTCCTCCCTACTCTCCCCCCTCTCCCTCTCTCTCTCTCCCTCCCTCCCTCCCTTTTCATTCACATATTTTCTACTACCAATAGCATGTACGGGGTACTGAAACTATTAGTTCACTACCTTGCCATAACTTTTTTAAGGCAAAGGAGCCCGTACACGGTACTTATTGCTTGTACTGAGCCCTTTATTTGTTACCATGTGATAACAATTTTTAGGCTTAGGAGCCCGTAAGCGCTACTTATTAGTCTAGAATAGGAAAAAAGAATACCGTTGGGCTTGTCAACATTTTATGGACTAACAACATGCACGTGGTTATTAATGTAGCACTACGTGGTTTATAGACATAGCTTTAGTTTCCCAAGAGCCTCAATAGTCTCAAAAGAATTTTTTGAGGTCATTGAAGCCCCCACTGGAACTGTGTCTGCACCTCTATCACTGTTTTATACATAGAAGTAAGTGAATTTTTTGTTTTTGCATGATTTCAAATGATTGAATTGTTGTTCTTATTAGTTTTTGTCAATAGTATTGTGATTGTTTAATAGTTTGATTCCAAAAAAATAGTGATAAGATGCATATTTATGGTTATTTGTTTGTTTATGAATTTTTGTTTACATATACATGTAATATGATTCTATTTAGGACAACCAATATCAACCATGGGAAAAAACAAGCGAGAAATGATGGAACAATGAGAGGCTCAAAAGGAAAGACAAAGGCAGTGTATTAAAGAAATTGTGTGACATAAGAACAATGGGAGAAGAAGGTATGTCATCCTCAACATCTCAATTCAATTTACCAAACAAATATAATGCACCTAATGCAATTGAAGAAGAGACATTTGATTTACCGTTTGAACCTAATGCAATTGAAGAAGATAGCGCATTGAATAATCAATTAAATGATGAACATATTACACATTCTCTACTTGATGAATTGAATGTACATAATGCATCGATGTTAACACCTAGAATCATTCATAGGAAACCAAAGTATCTAATTGACATTGATGAGAATATATTAAAGTCAATGCCCAATAAAATGAATGAACGAATGTGTAGGAGAATGGTTAAAAGAATATGGTAAATTTATTTTAATAACTTAAATCGAACCACAAGATGTCAATTAATTGTTCAAATGATTTAAAATTTGAATTTTAGAGAGACAATAAAAATTCTAGGCCTAAGATCATCTGAAAGTAACAGTGAAAGATCTATTGTGAGAAATCTATTTGATGCATATCAAGCTATTGGTTCAAAATCACGTACTAAAGATTCTAATGCTACTGGACGTGTCATTACATCAACCATAATGAGAAAGAAAATAAAAAAGGATCATTTGATAAGCAAAAGAAGTAAGTCATTAAACTTTAGTAGAGCAACATTAAGTAAAGCATTAAAGAGGTGGGAAAAAATAGAGGAACCGAACAATAATTCTCTTTGGGCATTCTCGGGTAGACTACCATGCAAAGACAAGGTTGTTGTTGATGCACTAAAAACATTAATTAAATTTTTTTGGCATGACAACACAAGAGTTTTGCCCAACTAAAGAGATGTTGTTAGAAGGTGAATTGGGTCTACAAATCATGAGCCACATGCCAAACACTATTTGGATATGACTCAAACTAAAATTTATGAAAGATTCCTTCAAAAGTTTCCTCAAATAAGAATTTCTCAAAGATTTTTTGAAATGGCAAAACCTTTTTATATTAAGATTAATCATGTACGCACCACATGTTGTGATAGGATGCATATTGAATTTTCCATGCATTATGATATTTTTCGTCATATTTGTTCTACTTTGCACACTAATGATGTTTTGCATGAATGTAATATACAAGCACCTCCTAAGTCGGTAAGAGAATTTATTTCAAGTGTACTATGTAATAGACATGATGGTTGCATTTATTATAAGATGCCTTGTTTGGAAGGTTCTTGTGCTATATGTGGTGGTTTGCAACGTTTACCAAGATGCGTACATATGGAGAGCACACATGAAATTGGTACGAAACTAGTTTCTTTCGGAAAATAAAAGATAGTCACATATGGAGTTAAAGATGGAAAAGATTTGAAGAGATGTGAGCTAGTGAAACATGATATATGTGTAGCTCAATTTATGAAAATGTTTCAAGAGAAACTAGTTTAAGAGTACATAATGCATACACATAGAGCTCGAGGGTTAGATGAGCAATTCAAGTTATGTAAGGACACATTTCCTCTTGGCACCATTGTCTCTATTGTTTATTTAGCTGAAAATTATACACTACAACCTCAAAATGAAGTGCAATACATGTATTATCACTCTACACAAGTTTCTATTTTTGTACACATAGCATTCATGCATGTAGATGATAGCATAAAGGAGGATAGAAAGGTTGTAAGAGAGTATCACTTCTACATAAATGATGATTGTACTCATTCATCAGAGTTTGTACAAGGATGATTTAAAGTTTTCTATGATAGTTTAAGGGAAAGGAACATATGATACAACTGACACTTAATATGGTCAGATAATTGCACCGCACAATTCAAGAATGCAAGGATGTTTTATTGGTTGACAAGGATGCATATGACAAGTGGTGTACAACATTTTTGGAATTTCACTAAGGCTAGACATGGTAAGGGAGAGCACGATGGTGCAGGAGCATGTGTGAAAAGAGCCCTAGCTAGGGAAGAATTGAAGTACGAAGGTGGTGCTGAGTTGATAGATGGAGAAACAATTGTGCGATGGTGTAAGTCTACGATGGGTCTAGGTAATCTAGGTATGTCAATGGTTCGTAGATATTTTTGGTTGATCACTGAATCTAACATTGAAAACTATCTAGATTGTTGTACAGTTGCCAGATCGAGTGACATGCACTCATTTATGAGTTCAAATTCAAGTTCACTGATAATTTATACGAGACAAATGGTATGTTTTTTCTTGTCATGCATGTATTGTTTGTGGGAAGAATGTGAATCACAAGAGTGGGTTGACAAATGGTCTTGTAGAACGTTGGTTCCCATTGATTCATATCAAATTCCCAAAGCACTACAATTGAGCCAGATGGAGACATCAGTGGATTTTGACCATGTATCCGACCTAGTGGATTCTGGTGATTTTTTGAGTTAATTTTTTTGCAAGTATTCTTTTTGGTTCATTTTGTTGTACATCATACTTTATTTTTGGTATTAATTAACACTTTATAAAATGTAGGTCATGTGTATGCAGTTGTTGCAGAAGAGAACAATGAAGAAGGAACATATTACTATTTGTGTCTTTGTGTTGAGCCTAAAAGAAAATTGACAACCACAATCATTGATGGAGAGGGTATTGAGTACCCAATAGAGTCTGTTGTCATGATGAGAACATGGCTTCAGAGATACCCTATCAAGAATTCTGATGTTTGGTTGTTCGAGGACTTTGAAACACACAGGCATATTCTTCATTTCTCTAACCTTGTTGTTGCAACAAATATTCATTTGATGAAGTATCGTGGTAGACCTCATAACAAGATTTTATGGAAAGTTCGTGAATCTGACCACGAGGCAATACTTGACACAATACAGGTTAGAGTCGATCCTGAAGGCTCACTTGATTGATTCTACGGTTCAGAGTAGAATGATTTTGAAAATTTTGTATAAATCGTCAACGAATTGTTCTATATTCATTTTTTGTATATATAAATGCCCATGAGCTGATTTTTACATGTTTAGGGGCATAATTTTGTATAGTTAAATGGCAATGAGCTGATTTGTACATATGTACATGCCAAATTTTGTATATTAAAATGGCGATGAGCTGAATCGTACATATTGTAATGCCAAATTTTGTATAAAAGCCCATGAGATGATTTGTATATTAAAATGGCGATGAGTTGAATAGCACATATTGTAATGCCAAATTTTGTATAAAAGCCCATGAGATGATTTGTAAGACATTTTTTTGTATAATCAAATAGCCAAGAGCTGATTTGACCATATTTAGAGGCAAATTTTTGAATAATATGTGACAATGTTTTGTGACTATTTTGTGTGTCAATGTTTTGTGACTATGTTTTGAGTATATGTTATGTGTCCCTGGTCAATCATGAGAATTCCTGATTCTTGTATAATCATGGAGAATTATTTTAGTCATTATTGGGTCATAGGTGTCATAGATTGAGACTAGATACAATTTGAGCAAAAATTGTCATTGTTGTCAAAAAAATTGTCAAAAAAGTTATCAAGCAACTTCTACATTGCGTTGGTAGGGTATGACACTCGATGTTCCGGTACTTTGGGATGCATGACAGGGGCATGCCTATCATAAAAATGCCCACTTGGACGCGCTCGTGACATTGATTTGTGCACACGACGAACCAAATCAATTCTAGCCAATCCTGCAACTTTGCATTGCATGCAACTAACGACTTTTGCAGCAAGCAAAAAAATGCTACCAATCAAAAATGGCTCTGAGTCATCAAAAATTGAGAGAGGACATTGTAGAGGAGCCTCACGCAACCCCACAGGTTCAAACGAATCGACCATATGTGTTCTGGATTGGAAGAAACAGTCCGTCAAATTTTGACAATTCTTTGAACTCATGACACTTGAGAGATTGCCCCGGTATGGTATGTCTCTTGACATTCCAATGATTTGGGATGCATGACAGGGGCATTCCTAGCATAAACCTTCCCACCCGGATGTTCTTGTGACATCGATTTGTGCACACGATGAACCAAATCAATTCTAAGCAATCCTGCAACTTTGCATTGCATGCAACTGACGGTTTTTGCAACAAGCAAAAAAATGCTACCAATCGAAAATAGCTCCGAGTCGTCAAAAACTGAGAGAGGACATTGTAGAGGAGCCTCACATGACCCCACGGGTTTAAAAAGATCAACCAAATGTGTCCTCGATTGGAAGAAATAGTCTGTCAAATTTGGACAGTTTTTTGGACTCATGACACTTGAGAGATCGCCCCGGTACGATATGACTCTCGACATTCCGACACTTTGGGATGCACAAAAGGGGCATACCTAGCATAAAATTTCCCACCCAGATGTGCTCGCGATGCCGGTTTGTGTGCACGATGAACCGAATCAATTCTAGCCAATCTGGCAACTTTGCATTGCATGCAACTGATGGTTTTTGCAGCAGGCAAAAAAATGCTACCAATCAAAAATGGCTCCGAGTCATAAAAAACTGAGAGAGGAAATTGTAGAGGAGCCTCATGTGACCCCATAGATTCAAACAGATTGACCATATGTGTCCTCGATTAGAAGAAATAGTCCGTCAAATTTTGACAATTTTTTGGACTCATGACACTTGAGAGATTGCCCTGGTACGGTATGACTCTCGACGTTCTGACACTTTGTGATGAACAAAAGGGGCATGCCTAGTGTAAACCTACCCACCTAGACATGCTCGTGATGTCAGTTTGTGCACATGACGAACCGAATCAATTCTATCCAATCTGGCAACTTTGCATTGCATGCAACTGACGGTTTTTGCAGGAGGTAAAAAAATGCTACCAATTGAAAATGGCTCCGACTCATCAAAAAATAAGACATGCCATTGTAGAGGATCCTCACATGACCCCATGGGTTCAAACGGATTGACCATATGTGTCCTGGATTTGAAGAAAAAGTCCATCAAATTTTGATAATTTTTTGGACTCAGGCAACTTGAGAGATCACATCGGTATGGTATGAATCTCGATGTTTTGATGCTTTGGGATGCACAACAGGGGCATTCCTAGCCTAAACCTAACCACACAAACATGCTCGTGACATCGGTTTGTGCACACGATGAACCAAATCAATTCTAGCCAATCTGGCAACTTTGCATTGCATGCAATTGACGGTTTTTGCAGTAGGCAAATAAATGCTAGCAATCAAAAATAGCTCTGACTCATCAAAAAATGAGACAAGACATTGTAGAGGAGCCTCATGTAACCCTACGGGTTCAAACAGATCGACCATATGTGTCCTGGATTTGAAGAAACAGTGCGTCAAATTTTGACAATTTTTTGGACTCAGGGCATTTGAAAGATCGCACCGGTACAGTATGACTCTTGACATTCCGATGCTTTGGGATGCATGATAGGGGAATGCCTAGCATAAAACTACCCACCCAGATGTGCTCGCAATGTCAATTTGTGCACACGACGAACCGAATCAATTCTATCCAATCTGGCAACTTTGCATTGCATGCAACTGACAGTCATTGCAGCAGGTGAAAAAATGCTACCAATTGAAAATAGCTCTGACTCGTCAAAAAATAAGATAGACCATTATAGAGGATCCTCACATGACCCCACAAGTTCAAACGGATCGACCATATGTGTCCTGGATTTGAAGAAATAGTCCGTCAAATTTTGACAAAAATTTTTGGACTCAGGGAACTTGAGAGATCGCACCAGTATGGTATGAATCTCGATGTTCTGGCACTTTGGGATGCACGATAGGGGCATGCCTAACATAAAATTGCCCACCCGGATGTGCTCGTGGCGTTGTTTTGTGCACATGATGAACAAAATTTGAACATTGTGAGCGTGAGGGTGCTCTCGCACCAAACACATATTGTTGTTTATATTCATATTGTCGATTTTTGTTGTTTATATTCATATTGTTGATTACATATGCAAATATTCATTTAAATTTATAAAAGGGAAGCCACCAAATACAACAAATACACAATAATTAATTGAATACAAGGAGTTTTTTAGGGTCAATTCAACATTTTAGAAATTTTATCAAATCATATTCCACGATTGCAATGTTTTATATCATATATTTTTGTTGTTTAAATTCATATTGTTGATTACATATGCAAATATTCATTTAAATTTATAAAAGGACAACCACAAAATACAATGAATACAAAATAATGAATTCAATACACATTTATTGGATCAAATATCGATATTTATTTATATAAAAAAAGTCATGTCTGCCAAGTCAATACAAGTATTATAAAAATATGGCATATGCCATGTCCAAATCGATATACAATAAAAATGTAGAATATATCTACATGTATTGGTCATTTTATGACCAAACTAACACTATATGATCCTAAACTTGTGGTGGATCATCAAAATCAAGCCTCTTCGATGCAGTACGTGGCTCTGTAGATGGTTGCAAAACCACAATTCAAAAGCCAAGTTAGAATTCTTTTGTAGAAAATAGTTCACAATTAACAACATAACCATGCATTTAACTTTAATTCCTTTGCAATTGAAATGTATATTACCTCATCAGTTGATCTAGTTGCTAATGTCTTCACTCTCCTCTCCTTGTCACTCTTAGGAGTTTTCTTGAAGACATACTTAAATGGAACCACATTATGACCGTGCCGCGAAGGGGTCTATTGTAGATTAAATGTACAATTAATACAATGTACTAACATAAATATATAAAAAACACTTAAAAGCTATAATATAGAGAACAATGATGTACATGTGCCCGAGATGCTTCTCCAATGGACTAAGGATGGCTCACCATCGATGTAGAAACTGTCGCTATTACCTATACAAAAAATGTTCAAAGATTAAATACAATTAATATAATGATAAGTATTGAAGGTTAAAAACAATTAATTTTACATATCAAACAAAAGTTTACCAGATCCTGAGATGCTTCTCCAGTGCAAGGAGGAGGGTTCGCCATTTATGAAATAGGTATGGATATTTCCTGTATGAAAAAAATATAAGATTATAATATATCACAAGTTCACATGTACGCGTGCATATAATCATGAAATAAAGAAAATAAAGTAGAGATACATACCTCTGCCCTCTCTTGATCCACAGGCGAATCAGGTGCATTCAACAAATCCACATATCTCAATGGCCGCTGTAAATGTAAAATAGACAAAAAACACTAATCGATCTACAAACCCCAACTAATACTTGATTTCAACATTTTCAAACAATTGTACAACTAAAAATGTGTACAATTACCTTCTTCCTACATTTTGGCATCTTCGAGGAATCCTTTTTCTTAGGACGAGCCCTAGATGCGGAGGGGGTACCCTAAAAAACAAAATTAACATGAGATATTAGTACAGATAATAAATTAAACATAATTTTAAAAATCTAAAATGAAATGACTTGCATATTCCATCAAACAATACATAAAAAGGGTTGTACAAAATGTGATACCATATCGCCTTGTAGGCCAAAATCGATCGCTAAGAGCGTGATGTCATCAATCTGGGACATTTCATCCCCTGTCAACACCTACAAACCCAAAATTGGACCAAGCATAAAGATAGTTAGTATATATTGTATTTTTTTTAATTCAAAGTGTACTATTCTATTTTAACATGTTACAAAATTTATACCTCGAGCATGGAAATTGCAGCTATAGTAACTGGGGGAGGAGTATGGGATACCGCTACTACATCCTGAAATGCATATTATTTGTGTGAATTTAAATTGATGTATAAATGAAAATTCATTTATGTAATCACAAATTTAAAGTGACTGATAAATAAAATGCTATGAATTCAAATCAACACACTTGTGTCTGTGGCTCATGGGCAAACACCATGTCCATCAACTCATCTGTCAGCGCGAAATCCTCAACTGTGTGGGCCCAACATTTACTCCCACAAATTGTGCACAGATGAGATGAGGATCCATCTGCACCGGCTGCATCATCTATCCCCGAGCATATCCCCAAGCAACTGACACACATATGCTGGATGGGCTCTCTATCACCACCTAATGGCTCATCATCTAATACAATAGGGTGTGCTAATGATGTCCCATGCTGGATGATGGCACCAGTCAATGTTGTGGCCGCCTGAAGAGTCTGTAGCTCCATCGACTCTTTTAGCTCTACTGGGACAACCTGATGCACCTTGGGTTTGGGTGCTAAGAGGCAGTGACTCTCCACGAGTAATCACCTACGGGCTCTAGGTCTATCTTGGGCAGAGCCACCACCTCTACCATGGAACTCTCTAATGTCAAAATAGTTTGGACGCACATTGGGCACAAACTCACTATATACTTTTCTCAAAGAATATAATGGTACCTCATAATTATTACAAGGTAGATCATCAAAGACCATCCACCACCTCTGCCAAAAAAGATTCTTCATCTGCACATTGGTACACCAATGTATGAGAAACCTCTTTGCATTAAGAGGTAATGACTGACCAGTTTTGGGATCAATGAAAAGGGAACATATTTGTTGTTTAGTAATATTTTTATTTTTTACTCCATCGTATGATAGCCCATCGACATAGAATTGACGACACCTATCCATAAAGCTTCCCCATTTGGTAATTTGTGTGGAAACAACTATGGCACCACTAGCTAATGTTTCTAGGCTAGTGGTGAGGGATTGATTCTAGACGTATTTTGTCCTAACTGATTAATAAATTGCTCCTATGTTTCGGGTGTGCGGTCAAAAGGAGGAATTGGGGGTTGTTCTTGTGTGTTTTCAAGAGGTGCATTTGGTTGCTCTTGTGGGTTTTCAAGAGGTGCATTTGGTTGTTCTTGTTCTAGATTAGAAGAATCTGGTTTTTGAAACAAAAAATGAAAAAAACCTAATCAAAATTAATGAAATTAAATTCAAAATGTAAAACAAATTGAACAAACGAGAAAGAAAGACAAAAATAAAGAAAAACTAACCTTGATCCATAGCTTGGAGGACAAATCTAGCACCTCGTTTGTGGTTTAGGAGAGGAAATGGAAAAAAAACGAAGTAAAAATGTGCTATTCACGGGTAAATGAGACCCAATTTTTTTTTTAAACTTTTTTTACCACACACCGTGTACGCAGTTATATTTGTATTATTAGCGCGTACACACTCATTTTCCTATGAGCAGTGCGTACGTCTTCATTTTCCTAGGCGTAGCGCGTACACGCTCATTTTCCTAAAAGCAGCGCATACACGCTATCTTCTCTAGGCTCGAGAAGAACAAACCTAAGCGCATACGCAAGAATTTCAAATTTTAAAACCGCGTACGCGCTGCTTGTTTTTCCATGTTTTTTTTGGGTGGTGTCCACTTTTCTGACCACCATCTTTGTGGACATACCCAAAAGATGCGAGTATAGATTTTTCTAAGAAATACCATCGACTTGACTACACCAAGATGAATGATTTAATCTATATGAATGCAAGATTAACAAAACAAGCTAGATTAATCCAAAATGATATGAGATACATGATTGTATGCATGATTAATATAATATGATAATTATGCTAGATGATTGAGATAAAATTTCCTATAGTAATGATGCTAAAACTATGAATGCAAGGGATCTTTATTACTCCAAAATGAGGGGTATTTATAGGAATTCCAAGGCCAAAGCTAAGGTGGCAGGAATTGACGGTCCAGTTTTGATTTGAAGATATCAAGGGCTAAGATTGGGGAAGTTGGAGAAGAGGTTGGAGGAAGGGACACTTGTCATCTTTGTGGTGACAAGTGTCAAGGAAACTTGCTCATGAGAGGGCAAGTGTCCAAGGGAGGAGACACGTGGTAAAAGTGCCATGTGTCTCAAGGGGAGAATATCCAACCCATAAGAGGTTAGGATAAAAGAGGTTAGGATGTGCAAGATAGGATAGGGTTAGTTAAACCCAGGATTAGATAGAATGAGTTATGTTAGAGGGTGGTTAGGTTAGGAGCCATGTGCTCATATTTGAATTTAGAAATTCAAATATTAGGAAAAGATAATTAATTTTAACAAATCATGATTTGATTTGTTTTAACTAATTATGATATTAGAAGAGTGAATTAAAATGGAGGGAGGATAGATTAATTAATCAAAGGGGAATTATTGAAATGAACTTAATGAATAAATCCTTAGATTTATTTATAAGTAGACTGAATGGCGAAATTAATCAAATTATTTACGAATTCAATTAACTATCTTCAGACAATTTTTAGGTGTATACAGATAGAACTCGTATTACTCTTACAACTGATCTTGCACTTTTCCTTGGTGAAGAGGTAGTACCTCAGTATTCCATTCACCCTATTATATTGCTCCTCACCCTATAAAATTGATATTTTACCTTCATTGGGGGCTCTTTGTCATTTGTGGTGATACATTTCAATCCTAATCATATTTGGACTACAACATAATAGTCTTCCTTCCTTTCAATTTTATCTCTTTTTCCAAGATCGCCTCTTCCTTTGAGTGGTATTTTTCATAACTTGAGGTCCTTTTTTACATAGAGTGGTCCTCCATACAAGTACATATATGTCCCTTGGCTGGACTTGTTCTTTGTTTTCATTAGTTCCTCTTCTTATGAATGATCTACCCTTAGTGAATGTCCACAATCCTTTTTTTTCCTTGTCCTTCACACTTGGGGGATAGGTATTTTATCACTTCCTTATTTCTATGCATTTACTTTTTCTCTGCTGAGTTTCATCTTTCATAACTTGATGTCCTTTCTCAAATTGAATTATCCTTCATGCATGTACATGTGTGTTCCTTGGTTAGAGCCTATTTCTTGCTTGAAATAGTACATATTTTATGCATAATCTCTACTTAGAAGGTGTGTAATCCTTCTCTTTGTCCCTATGATTGGGGGTGAGAATTCTATATTCTATCTCTTATCTTGTCTAAGGATCCACTTTTCCTTGGTTGAGAAGTATTTGCTTATGATACAATATTGTTTGTAGTACCCCTACTCTAATCAGATTTTAAAACCTGGTTTGACCTTGGTTGACTTTTTAAGTGGTCTTCTTGGATGGTTGATTTACCATGTTGTGATGTTATAGTCAGGTATTATGCTTAATGTGTGTACAAGTAAATGTTGATTTCACACCGATTCTTATGTATGATTAGTTGTTCTTTTGATTCATGTTATTAACCTTGGGCTAACACTTTCATTGAATATATATGTATGCATGTGTGGTTCATTGTTGTAGGAGACTGCAAGTACAGTACCACGTAGGTATGGGGTTTTGTCTCCACCTAGCTTCGTAGGTTTGAGTGTACCCTTTTGATCCAAAGGAAGTGGATTAGGTAGTTGTAAGACCCTACGTGTTAATCTCATCGTACTCAAGTGAGCGTCGTCCGTCGTCCGTCAGTTTCCCCTTTGGTTGGGTATGCGGGTCGTGTATTTGTTTGGTTTTCTTGAGTTGCGTGTTGTGCGTTTGGTAAAAATTGATTATTAAATCCTAAGTATTTAATTAGATTAAATGTGTTTTTACGCATTCGTAAATTAAAGGGACTAAATTAAATAGGACCGCTTTGTGTGATTAATCAATAATTAGATTGCTTAATTCATATTTGTAGCAAGTTTGGTTAAATGGTTATTTTTAAATGATGAATTAATTAAGTATATGCATTTTGAAAGAAAAGGTTAAATAGAATTGGAAAATTATTATCCATGACCCTCATTGACATTTTGGAAAGAGAAAGGTTAGTTTTAATTTAATTGAGAAAATCAATTTTGGCAAGAAAAGCAATTTTTGGATATTAAATTGTTTGGAAATGATTTTTTGGTTGAAAATAATTTCAACGTAAAAAAATGGATTTTTGGTCAAAAATTTCCTTTTAACTTAGGTTTTAAAAAATTATTGGGAGAGTTGTTTTTTGGAATGGAAATTTTTTGGAGCATTCTTGGTTGGAAGAAATTATTGAGCTTGTACGTTGGGCTCTTCATCAAATCACTTTCAGGATTGCATATGGAGGTAGGATTCTGGTTAATTTCCTTTGTTTTAAAGAAATTTATTGATTTGATTTGAAAGAGATCTGTGTATATTTTATTTGAAAAATATTTTAGATTTGTGAATAAGGAAGAATAGTTTTGAGATTTTGAGTTTATTCCTCCTTGAATTCATTCCCCTTTTTTAAAAATTAGTTTCTGGTTTGCTCAAATTGATTTCTTAATTGAAATTGGTTATGGGTTTTTAAACTGAGAAATTTGTTTGTGTTTGGTTTAATGGGAGTGGAAACTGTTTGAGATTTGTTGGTAAAATTTTGCCAATTTGGGTATTTGGGGCATACTGGTTATTTTCTAAATCCAACTTTGCCTACTCCTTCTATTTCTCTGTGTATTCTGGGTTTATTGTTTGGTTGGGGTGGTTGTTTTCATTATTATTATTTTTTTTAAAATGTATGTAAATCATTTTATTTTCTGGAAAATTTCCCAGAAAAGTTTCTCAGAAAAATATCTGAGAGTACTCAGAAAATTTGGGGAAATTGTTTTATGTAGTAAATAATAAAAATAAAAATAAAATATTTTAATGTTGCGGGGGGGTTGTTTGGGGACCATGACCCTCGACCCATGGTTGGGGAGAGTCGTGGCTTCCCCAAACCATGGGGAGAGGCCATGGTTGTGAGGCCATGTCGTGGCCTCCATTCAGCCGTGGTTGGGTGGAGACCACGACATGGTCTCCACAACCCCTTCCCTTAGGAAAGGGAGGCCCACGTGGGTGTCCACGCGGGTCTACTTTCATTTCTGCAGTTTCTTTTTTTTTAAACAAAAAAAATATAAAATAATAAATAAAGTTTTTAATATTATTTTGTTTAAAATTTTTAAATAGTATATTTTTTCTAATTATTAATCATTAATTTGTATATAAATTATTAATTGTTAATTAATATATATATATTAATTAATATTTAATTTGTATATATATATATATATATATATATATATATATATATATATATATATATATATATATATATATATATATATATATATATATATATATATATATATATATGCAAGGGCATAACCTAATTTTGAAAAAGGTTAAATTAGATATTTCAGTTTGAGTAAAATAGAAATGTTTTCTTTTCTTTTGTTATGTTGAAAAGAGATGGAAATTTCTTATTTATTTTTAAAAATGAATATCAATTTTCGTTAATTAATATATAAATTAAATTCTATTTTTATATGTACCGTATGTACATATAATTTTATTAATGAGATTTTGGGTTTTATTTTGTTGTGAAGTAATTATATTTATTTTATGATGTAAATTGAATTATAGTTGAATTAGTAAACCATGGGTGACATGTATCTTAACAAGGTAGACAAATTGTAATCAATTTAGATCAATTAGAAAACTTGATCGATTTGTATTTTTAGCGATATGGAAAAATGATTGGCATTATAGATTTATATTAATGCGTGTTTAATTTTCTCTATTTGCATTTGATTTCAAAACTGGCAAGTCCTTGATTGTGAGTTTTGGATATTGTCATGTGGTTATTTTGTAACTAGTTATGTCCTTGATCTTGAGTATCGACTATTTTCATGTGATTGTTTTGTATCTGGTCATGTCCTTAAATGCAAGTGTTGGATGTTGTTATGTGGTTGACTGTATTTGGTCATGTCTCTAGTCAGAGAATCATCAATCAGTACACCTCGTGTGAGGACTAGTTTGGCCAAGTGGGTATTCCTACCCTATTGAACTCCGTATTCTAGTCCTTCTGTTTACCTTGGTTTTAGGAGGTCATTTTATTGTGGTTTAGTGTCATATGGGAGAGTGGCTTTCGAGTGGGGGCCACACCCAAAGTGGTACCAGGGTAACCCATCTAAAGTGTGTCTAAATAAGTGATAACTTTATAGTATATTAGGGAGTTTAGTAGATGAAAACACTAAGTAAGATAGTTGTGCCTCACGCATGGGATGAGTGTTAGTACAGACTCAGGATGCAGTGAGAAGGCCTGAAATGGCAAACCAACAACCTTGTCTTCACGAAAGGATGTATTGGGTGCACATGAGACTTGGATGGGGCCGTGGGTTCGAGAGATGTTGCCAAGGTAACCCAATGGATGGGGTGGGGACCTATGGAGACCTGCTAGGGTAACCATACCAAGTTATGTGATGACACTCATCCCTTATGTTCACTAGTGTGCAGTTTGTGTTGTCCTTGCTAGGAGCACTGTTGTGGATTCACATCTGATTGTTTTTCCTTTGAGAGTACTTGATATTCACGTTAGACCATGGGTTTCTTATGATGGGTTGTGAGAACTTAGTCCCACTAGTGCTGTAGTTGTTCTTTTGTATTTGCTCCATATCATGTTTTAGATGGATCCTTTTTCTTCTTCTTGGATCATTCATGTATCTTTTGGATCGATGTGGTCATATGTATTATTTGTTTATGTACACCTTATTGGCCGGATGTAATTGATCTGAACCTTATGTATTCTTCATCCTATTATTTTATTAGAGGGGTCTTCCAGTTGAGTAGACCCAGAGATGTAGCCCACTAGGGGTGAACTCCGATATCAATTTGGTGTTATGTGGTGTTTGTGTTCATCTGGTTCCTTTTATTTTGCTTGTATGAATGACATTATGGTTAAAATGTATAATGTAGGTTAGATGATATTAATCTTAAATGCATGCATGAAGTTATTAAATGCAATATTATGGATCATGAAGATTGTAGGTTTAGTGAAATGCAAAGTATTCATTAGCTTTTAATGCAAATAAAGTATGTATGAAAATTAAAAGTATGACATATGTTTTATTTCAAGGTTGGATGTAATGTATGGTTAAATTGCAATGAATGAACTTTTATCTATATTTTTAAAATATCGAATAAATTTAACCATTGTTTAAGTATAATTATGTTATTAAGTTTAATCAACTTAATTGGATTAATTAGCGTGAGTTGAGTTAGTAATGAACCAAGTAATCATGTTGGGAAACCCTTTAGGTGTTAGTTAAGTCTTCCGTTGTGTAATATAAACTTAATGTTAACTCAATGTATCATTATGTTGTTTTAACTTTAAAAATAAATAAATATTTGCACTCTATTCTTGTGTTGTAGTTTTATCCCTTCGGGGTTTCTTGGCGGGGCATTACATTGTTTCTGGTGTGAATTGTTTGTTTGCTCAAGGATTCTCTCTTATGAAAGAGGTGTGTATCCTTTGGTATAACCTCTTCCTCACTGTTAGGATCTGGAAGGCAACTGAGAGGGGGGGTGAATCAGTTGTCTATTAATTTCAACCCAATTAAAACTTATTCAACTTGATACTTAATATCGGTAAACCAAACTTAATGTCGGTTAACATATTAACAGTTAATATCAATACCGGTGAAACTTAATGCATGAAACAGAAAGAGAAACAACTTCCACAACACATAACATAGAGATTTTGATGTGGAAACCCTGTAAGGGGAAATACCACGGTGGGAAACCTTACTCACAATCAGATGATACTACTGTAGATAGTATGTGTATACAAATGGGATCTGCACATGCCAAAAGGCCAACTGCCTAAAGCACACTTCTCAAATGGGAGTCGTGATGACTAAAGTAGGATGGTTAAATCCTAGAATAATGTACTACTCAAAATAGCATCTCCAATGTTGGATTCAGTATCGGTTAAGCTCTAACAAACACCTTCAAACCTTAATCCTTGAACCTTCTCTTATGGTTTGTTCATATGATCTTCAATATTCACACATACCATGTTACATTACCATAACCTTACATACCATATCCTATCCTATCTCATATCAAATGAGATCTTACATATATACAAAAACTAAGAGAAAATGTGTAGGTCAGCTCACTAAGAATATTACAATTAAATCAATTACAAACAAGTCCAGATGAGATGCATCATGTCGGCTCAATACATTTACAATAATGTCCAATCAATAAATCATCTCCATATCATGCCATGCTGATCTGGAATAGATAATGCATACTGGTCCATAACCTTGACCAATTTGCCGGTAACAACAAATATGTCAACCTAATTAGACCATTAACCAAAATACCAAAACCAAGTATCCAAACCATTTATTTGACATAATCAAGTGATCTCCAGATGATAACAAGTCATCCTCAATGCCGGTGAACAATATAACCTGTCGATGAACAATATACCAGTGACTGTGCATAAGTCATTGAACTTGACGATGAACACAATGTGTCAGTTCAACATAACCAAAGATCTCTAGAAGGATAAGTGTTGATATCAATGACAAAACTAATGCAACACATCCATAATACCAGCAATATCCCCCTTTGGCATCGATGGAAATACTAGATGGAAAAACATCTAAGTGCCAAAACAGAATGTCAAAAACCAAAAACCAACAATCTCCAAAATAGATCAATACCAGAAATCAAAATCAAAATACAAAGAGTATATATCTCTCCCCCAATGAATAATGTCTCCAAAGAATAATCTCTCTCCCTAGAATAATGTTTTTCCATAGATCTCTCTCCCCCTTTGACATCAAATGCCAAAGCAAATAAATACCAGAACATATGACCAATTAGTATAACCAACTACTCCCCCTATGAAGTAGCTCTCCTCCATCAAAGATGGAAAAAGATTTCTCTGTTAGTTTCTGTCAGTTTGATGCCAATCTTTAATTGTCTAATTCTCTACCAATGAGTGTATTACCCCAAGTTGCTCTCTGAGATATTCAAAAGTTTCCTTAGGCAAAGGCTTCGTAAAGATATTTGCAATCTGTTCTTTAGTATTCACATAAACCAATCTCACTTCTTTTGCTTCAACATTCTCTTTCAGAAAGTTACATTTGATAGAAACATGTTTAGTCTTAGAATGAAATATCGAATTCTTTGATATATCAATTGTTGCTAAATTATCAAAATAAATGATTATAGGTTCTTTGCATTTTACCTTTATGTCCTTCAACATTTTCTTAATCCATAATACATGAGTACAGTTAGTTGTTGTTGCAACATATTTTGATTTTGTTGTTGATAATGATGTACAACTCTGCTTCTTTCTTAACCATGAAATCAATCTGCTACCAAGAAAGAATGCTCCACCAGTGGTGCTCTTTTTATCATCTACATCTCCTACCCAATTTGCATCGGTGTATGCACATAAATCAAAATTTTCATCTTTAGGGTACCATAAACCAAGATTTGTTGTGCCTTGTAGATATCGGAAAATCCTTTTTACTGCTAATTCATGATTTTCTTTAGGATTACTCTGAAATCTTGAAACAATACATATTGCATTCATTATATCAGGTCTTGTTTGTGTCAAATACAGTAAACCTCCAATCATAGATTTGTATCTTATCCGATTAACAGGAGCTGAATCATCCTTCAATGCCAATTTATCAATTGTAGTCATAGGAGTACCTACCGGTTTAGAGTTTTCCATACCAAATTTCTTCAATAATTCCTTCAAGTATTTTGTTTGACCTATGAATATACCTCTATCAGTCTGTGAAATCTACAATCCTAAAAAGAATTTTATCTCCCCAATCATAGACATTTCAAATTCTTCCTTTATCTTGTTAGTAAAGTCTTTACACAATACATCTTCTCCTCCAAAAATGATATCATCTACAAAAACTTCAATAACCAAGATGTCATCATTAGTCACTTTTAAATATAAGTTGTTGTCAACATTACCTTTAGTGTAACCAAGCTTCAAGAGATATTTGTCCAATCTAGCATACCAAGCTCTAGGAGCTTGCTTCAATCCATATAAAGCTTTTCTTAATCTACAAACCCTATATTTGTTATTTGTCAACAAAAATCCATCAGGTTGTTCAATGTAAACTTCCTCTACAAGATCTCCATTCAAAAATGCACATTTTACTTCCATTTGATATACTTTATATTTCTTATGAGCTGCAAATTCAAGAAATAATCTAACTACCACAATTATAGCTACCGGTGCAAAGGTTTCATTATAATCAATTCCCTCTTTCTGCGAATATCCTTTACACACTAATGTTGCTTTGTTCCCGATTACCTCTCCATCTTCATTAAGTTTATTCCTATATACCCTTTTAGTTCCAATTACATTTTTGTCTTTAGGCCTGGGAACTAGTGTCCATGTATTGTTCTTTTCAATTTGTTCTAATTCATCTTCCATTTCTTTTATCCAATGTTCATCTTGGCAAGCTTCAATAATAGATGCTGGCTCAATTTGAGAAATCACGCATACCTCTTCATTTTCCAGTCTCCCTCTTGTCATAACACCTTGATAGTTATCCCCGATAATCTAATTTTTTGAGTGATTCAGCCTTACATACCTGGGTTTATTGTCATGCTTCTATTCTTCAGTCACTGTGGAATTCACTGATGATGCCAGTGTGACTGGATCCACATTCTGTACCGGTACACTCTGTATAGGTTTATTTATGATCATCTCAATTGCCGGTTTGGAATCTATAGACCTTGAATTTCCTCTAAAGTGTTCATCTATCTTCACATTAGCACTCTCAATGATCTTTTGCAATCTTTTATTAAAACATCTATATGCCTTTCTCTTAGATGAATAACCAAGAAATATTCCTTCATCACTTCTAGGATCAAATTTACCAACATACTCATCTATCCTAATATAAAATTTGCTTCCAAATATTTTGAAGTACTTAAGAGTAGGAGTATTACCAAATCATAATTTATAAGGGGTCTACCAGTTTCACCTTTGATGTGAACTCTGTTGAAAGTGTAAACCGTTGTATTCACTACTTCTCTCCAATACACATGAAGTAGATTTGCTTCCAATATCATGCTTCTAGTTGCTTCCATAATAGTTTTGTTCTTCCTTTCCACAGTTTCATTCTACTAAGATTTTTGAGGTGCTGATAGTTGTCTTTTGATTCCATTCACTTCACAAAATGTATTAAATTCCTTTGATGTAAATTCTCTTCCTTGATCTGATCTCAAACATTTTATTTTCTTACTGGTTTCATTTTCTACCATTGCCTTGAATAATTTGAATTTCCCCAAAGCTTTTGATTTCTCCCTGAGAAAATTAACATAACACATTCTAGAATAATCATCAATAATTAGCATAAATTATCTATCTCCCTGTAGACTTCTTGTTCTTTCCGAACCACACAAGTGAGTATGAATTAAATCAAGAACATTATTGGATTTCTTAGAAATACTCTTAAATGTTGTTCTAACTTGCTTTCTCATTTGACATTCTTTACATACCGGATTATGAGGTTTCACAATCTTAGGTAAATCCCTTACTGCCTTAGTTGAACTGATCTTTACAATGTAGTCAAAATTCACATGACAAAGTCTCTTATGCCATAACCAACTTTCATCAATATGTGCAATCAAGCATGTCTTATCATTGTTGTTCAAATGAAAGATATTACCTTTAGTCTGATTACCGGTTGCAATCTCCAATCCATATCTGTTTCTGATTTTGCATTTACCATTCTTGAACTGTAACTGAAATCCCTTTTCAACTAATTGACCAACACTCAAAATATTATGCTTCAAACCTTCAATATAGTAAACATTTTTAGTATTGTGCTTACCATCCAAGGATATAGTGCCTTTTCCTTTGATTAAACAAGCTTTATCATCACTAAACCTTACTAGACCTCAATTGAATTCCTAAAAAGACAAGAATTTACTCTTATCACTAGTCATATGATGTGAACATCCGAAATCTATGATCCATTCATCCTTTTCTTCAATTTTAGCTGCCAGGGCCTTCTCTACTGGTGGAACAATAGGTGCCAGTTGATCTTCTTTTATTGCAACAAAAGCCCATCCATTGTCTACCAGTTCTTCATTAGTAACTCCTTCATCAACATAGTAACAAGATTTGTCTCTATTCTTCTTAAATCTGTATCTCTGATATTTAGGGTTAGGTTTGTATGTTCTTTTAGCTTCTTCTCTCAATCTTGCATGTCTATCAGGACATCTATATGCCATATGACCAAATTTATTGCAATTAAAACATTTAAATGATGCTTTACCTTCATACTTACTTCCAACTAGACCTTTAGGCATTTTCCTTGCAAATAGTGCTTCAAGTTCTTCCAATTCTTCATTCTCCCTTCTGATATCTTCAAGTTATTTTGCATAAAGTGCTTTCCAATCAGATTTGTCAGATGATGATGATGCAGATGATGATGCTCTGAAGGCTAAATCTATCTTAATAGTAGCAACAAGACCAAATTCCTCAAGCTCAAATGTTGAAAGTTTTACAACCAAGGTATCTCTAGATACTGATGTATTAGGCATTGTTCTCAACTCATTAATAGCAGTTACTTTCATTTTGTATTCCAGTGGCAAAGCTCTTAAAACTTTAGAAACAATTTCATCTTCACTTAAGGATCCTCCACAACATTGTATTCCTAAAATAATTTCATTAACTCTTTCTATAAACAAAGAAATTCTTTCATCTTCTTCTATTTTCAAATTTTCATACCTGACCCAGAAACATTCCAGTTTCACAATTTTGACAGTGGTATCTCCTTTATTCAATGTCTCCAATTTATCTCAAATAGCTTTAGCAGTAGATCGGTCTAATAATCCCATGATTTTCTGATCTGGTAATGCGCTCAAAAGTGTTTCTCTTGCTTTGCAATCATTCTCCTGATCCTTGCCCAATGTAGGTGGATTAGGTCGATTCTATGTAGGACCAACATAGCCATTCTTTGTAACTTCCCATATATCTCTTCCAATGCAATTCAGATGTGTCTGCAATCTGATCTTCCATATACAATAGTTAGTTCCATCAAGTTTCAGACTATCCTTCCTGAAAATGTTAGTTGCCATAAGATCTCCTCAAGCTGTTAGGCTTCTACAAAAAGAGGACTTAGCTCTAATACCAATTGTTAGGACCTAGAAGGCAACTAAGAGGGGGGGGGGGTGAATCAGTTGTCTATTAATTTCAACCTAATTAAAACTTATTCAAACTTGATACTTAATACCGGTAAACCAAACTTAATGTCGGTTAATAGATTAATAGGTAATATCAATACCAGTGAAATTTAATGCATGAAACAGAAACAGAAACAACATCCACAACACATAACACAAAGATTTTGAAGTGGAAACCTTGTAAGGCAAAAAACAATGATCGGAAACCTTACCCACAATCAAATGATACTACTGCAGATAGTATTTGTATACAAATGGGGTCTGCACATGCAAAATGGCCAACCGCCTAGAGCACACTGCTCAAATGGGAGTCACAATGACTACAATAGGATGGGTAAATCCTAGAATAATGTACTACTCAAAATAACATCTCCAATGTTGGATTCAGTACCGGTTAAGCTTTGACAAACACCTTCAAACCTTCCTTGAACCTTCTCTTATGATTTGTTCATATGATCTTGAATATTCACACATACCATGTTACATTACCATAACCTTACATACCATATCCTATCCTATCTCATTTCAAATGAGATCTTACATATATACAAAACCTAAGACCAAATGTGTAGGTCGGCTCACTAAGAATATTATAATTAAATTAATTAAAAACAAGTCTAGATGCAATGCATCATGTCAGCTCAATACATTTACAACAATATCCAATCAATAAATCATCTCCATAACGTGTTGTCCTGATCTGGAATAGATAATGCATATCAGTCCATAACCTTGACCAATTTGCCGATAATAACAAATATGTCAACCCGATCAGACCATTAACCAAAATACCAAAACCAAGTATCCAAACCATGTCTTTGACATAATAAAGTGATCTCTAGATGATAACAAGTCATCCTCAGTGCTGGTGAACAATACTAGTGATTGTGCATAAGTCACTGACCTTGCTGGTGAACACTATGTTGGTTCAACATAACCAAAGATCTCCAGAAGAATAAGTGTTGACATCAATGACAAAACTAATGCAGCACATCCATAATACCAACACTCACTTGATGATGAATGTCTATTTTAAATAAATTCCTCACTTGGAGCTAAAAAATGTGTTATCCTTCATCAATAATCTCTTTACCTAGCAATAGGAGGAAGGTGTGAATTCTTGTTCTCCTTCCTTTCTTTTGGTCAATGAAGTTATTTTTGCTCAATATCTTCTTGTGGAGGTAGATGTTTTTGAGAAAAATCTCTTCCTTCTTCTTCTTGTGTATCTGTCAAAATGATTCCCTTTACACTTGTTGCAAGATATCTCACAATTATTTCTTCCTTGGCTCATAAGAGTTATGCATCTTTGGCTAGGGTGACATGTGCATTGTTGTCTAAGGATATATCCTTAGTGATTAAGGTATGTATTCTTGTTCTTATTTTCCTTAAGGTGTCACCATAGCTCTACACTTCCATATTAAGGAAGGGGACATACATGCAACCTCCTTATGTACTATATTTAAAATTTCCTTGGAGACAATGCTTTCCTTGGTTATCCTTTTGCACAATTTTATGTGGATTTCCTTGCATAATGCCTTGCTTGGTTATCATTTTTCAATTCAAGTGGTGGATTTCCTTGGAGACAATTCTTTCCTTGGTCATCCTTTTATTGTGTATTTCATTGCATAATGCCTTGCTTGGTTATCATTTTTCAATTCAAGTGGCATATTTCGTTGAAGACAATTCTTTCCTTGGTCATCCTTTTATTGCATATTCCATTGCATAATGCCTTGCTTGGTTATCATTTTTCAATTCAAGTTGCCAATTTCTTTGGAGATAATAATTTCCTTGGTCATCCTTTTAAATTGTTTTTGCGGATTTCCTTGGATACAATGCTTTCCTTGGTTAACCTTGGGATAGGTTAACTAGCATAACACAGCTTGCTAGAGTACTCGACCTTTCCTTTGCAACACTAATACATTTTCGATATGGGTTGACTAGAATAACACAACTTGCTAGACTATTCAATTCTCCCTTTGCACTGAGCTCTCTTGGGATGAGTGGAAATAGAATAACACTGCTTTCTAGACTATTCCTACTCTTCCTCCTCTTTCATCAATCACCTAGCATAGCACAACTTGCTAGCTCATGGAATCCATGCTCTCTTTCTCATTCTCTTTCTCCTCTACGATCCCATGTTATACTTTTTATAGTTGATTGGACCATAGAGTTTTGTCTTATCTTTGATGTGTATTCTTGCTATTTCTATGTTATCACTTGTGGTCTTCCAATAGAATTTTGAGGGTGATATTAGTTGTTGAGATGTTTTGATTGCTAAGGTCTCTTTGACTGGTTGACTTGGAACCTTTGTACTGACCCCTTTTATGTGTCTTTACTTTTGTTTGTGTGTGTCCTTGCACATGGCTATATGAGTTAAGACCCTTGGTTTTGGGGCTTGTTCCCTCGAACTTAGTGATGCCTCATCTCTTTGTAGGATTGCCCAATGTCCCTCTCTCTCTCTCTCTCTCTCTCTCTCTCTCTCTCTCTCTCTCTCTTCTAATTTATTGTGAGTATGTGTGTAGGCCTCATACTCCCACTAAAGTGTGAGCTAAATGTAGCATCATAAATTGCATCTCTATGCAATTTCTTGTCCAATTAGGCCCTATTTTGGCATGTGTAATTTCCCACCTCCAGAATCGTTCATCACAACTCAATTCCATATGTCATTCTAACTTCTCCTTCTCATTTTGGATCCTATGTCTCAATTTGAGGCCACATTGGGGGGAGTAGGCCACCTAAGGCACTTCACTCCTCAGTGTTTGGTCCCAAATTCAAACCACTTCATGCTTGGATTGGTTGAGTAGGAAATATTTTCCTGTGTTGGCCTGCTTCAATTTTTGCACCACAAAATTCTTGGGAGAGGTATGTAAGCAAGGTATACTTCCTAATTTTAGGTCTAGAAATCATGAATCATGAACTAAGCACATGAGGAGAACTATAGGCAATTCAATTGAAGCATTCAAGGAATTTCATCCCACCATATTCTTCTTTGTGTTAACCTTCAACAAATTTTATGCAAACATGTCTTTTGTGATGTCCTTTTTGGTCTTTTGTGTGGAGTTATTCTATTGGATCAACATTTGTGATCATCTTCAAAGAAGCATTTGCATCATCAAGGTACAAGACACATATTCTTAGACCTGGCCTCTTCTATATATCGACACACTTTCCTTTCAAGTTCAAGTCAATTCAATTTCAAGGTTGATTCCAAAACCAAGGTTTGACTTAGGAATAACCCCTTTCTACCCAATATTTTCCTCTTTTTCAGTTGCGCAGGAATAGGTGTACACCTAGGGAAATACGTACAAGCTAATTAGATGGAGATCTACAATCTGAAATTCCCCAGAGCAGAAACTGTCGAGAGCAAACTGAGCACAACACCCCAATACCAAGAGCGGGTTGATTAGTATGACCCAATCCTTGCACTTTTGCCTCAAATTTGGATTGTTGTCTAGTTTCGGTCTACTCTATTATATTATCTTCTAGAATCAGGTTCTCAACTTGTTACAATCCTGCACACACAAAATATGTCATCTTCTCCTCCTGCCTCACATTCTTCTTCCTAATTTGTAGAGTCACTTTCAAGTACCCCCACGAAGGATTATTGAATTCACCTTGTTCCTTAGAAAATCTTAGGCCCAATGGATCATTCTCCCTCTCAATGTAATTAAAGTAAAAGTAGGCCTAAGTTTTCTAGTTTACTAGTGAACCCTATTTCCCACCCATTACAGTACAAAGCTATGGTTGCATGTTAATTCCTACATCAACATTATACCCACACATAGTCCTATCATTAGAGTGTTGTGGAACCAAATAAACACTGCCATTATGTCTAGGAGACTCTAGAAATGAAGAAATACCTTTTGTTTCATTAATTTGGATTTTTTTAAAAATTTGTATTTTGTTATGTCGTACAAATTTGCATGGTGCAATACACTTCTAGATGATATT
Organism: Cryptomeria japonica; assembly: GCF_030272615.1. Classification (NCBI taxonomy): domain Eukaryota; kingdom Viridiplantae; phylum Streptophyta; class Pinopsida; order Cupressales; family Cupressaceae; genus Cryptomeria; species Cryptomeria japonica. Next base: position 259,999,465 of record NC_081410.1, read on the forward strand.
AAAAAAAAAAAAAAACTAAAAAATACAAAAGGGCCAATTAATTTTGTACCCATCTATCTTTTGGGTAAAAAATTGTGTTGTAAGATTTTTTCAGCTTAACAAGCCTATTTGGAGGGTTTTTATTGTAGTTTGTTGCACGATTTCAATTAAGTTTAATAAGTTTCAAACATTAAAGTGTTTAAATTCCCATTTAGTGTGTTTGTAGATTACCTCTATTCTCAACTAGGCCATACTCTATAGCGACAACAACTCTTTTAGCATTGACTTGGTTGACAACATTTGCAAACTCCTTTTGACTTGCTTGCATATTAATGAATTGGAATCATTATATAATATGAAGTGACCACCATTTGTGATCTAGGTGCTCATTTCACAAGTTAGTATCTCTCACACCACATCAACATAGACCCAAAAAAGAAATTCAAAGGTTTAGGCATTTTTTTGTACTAAAACCATTGTTGATATTTTGGTGGCGTTGGATGCTTTGTTTGGATTCGGTGATTAGATCTTTGTGTTTGGTTACCGATCAATATACTCTACCTTCACTAGATGTCACAGCTACAATGTGGATTTCATCTTTTCCCACTTTCCATGCAATAATAGGTTTCCTAAGTCTCATAACCATTCCGTGGCCACACATGATTAATTAAAGCCAAACATATAAAGTCCATCTTTTGTTTCAAAACCCCTAAATAGATCCTTTTTTGACCAACAAATCAACCTATGCTTCTCTTTGGAATCAATAGACATGCCATACTTCTTTCCTTTAACAACCATCAACTCAATCTGATTATCCACAACATTGGCTTAGCCTTCCAACATTCTTACATTTTCAATGGCTTCATTATATTCAGTGTTGCATCTATTAATAAGTTATTAATATTTAATGTTACCAATTCACATTCATCTTAGCATTATATGTTTGTAACTATGGTCTTATGAACTCACGTAGTCAATAGTTTATGTGGATAAATCTTTAGTACCCACTACTTATTCTAACCACTAGAGGTTTATTAATTATTTTACAAACTGTGATCAATTTATGTTAGCCGCCAAATATAATCAATAAGCTTGTAAAGGGGGTCATTTTATTTTTTCCATAGCTTACAGACAAGGGTGGGAAAACAATTTTTTAAAGTGTAAATAGTTGATATAAAGCTCTTTTTGTGATGAATAGTTTAGCATTAAGACATTTTTTAATTTTGTTCTATTTTAAATAGCTTTTGGCCTCTAGAGTCACATTTGTAAGGAAATTTTGATGGGGCATAACTTTCACCTCACTTATTGAAATTTTTTTGACGCATATCAAAATTTAGAAGAATTCAAGTTTTCGTGTATTTTATTATTTGGATTGTCCATTCTTTAAAAAGTTGTAAAAATTATTGTGCATTATAATTTGTTGATTTGACATTCAATTTGCACACAAATTAAAATTCTCTTACACAATTTTTTTAGGGGAGTATAATCAACATTAATCACTTTAGGTGGCTCTCTATATCAAGTGAAGAAATCTAGATATTTTTTCTTTCAAGTTTGTTGGTTTTTGTAACCATGTTAAAAATTGGATGTGATTACTATGAAAAGAAACTAGAAAATTTATATGTTTACAAACTTTTTGAAATAAGAAAGTTCTATAATAATCAAGGCCTCAATTTTTCATGCTCAAAACCTTTCAGAACTTGTAAAAACATCATGCAGTCTCACTATTCCATCTTGTGACACAATAGAATTTGGGGATGAATAATGTAATCACATATCTTGTATTGAGAACTTATCTCTCACATCACATGTTGATAAATCTGAACCTACTCTTAAATCATTCATGAGTTCCAATGATTCTTTGCATTGACATTTTTATCATCTTTCCCAATCTACCACATTAGGACACATATCTACTAGACATGTTATCTTTGTTTCTAGACTCCCTAATTGTAGATTTTGAAGGCACTATTGAGGAAATTTATTTTTTCTTTGATGCGATCTTTGATGAATTTGCATCACCATTTCCATATTTGGATCTTTCGCTTGTTTCACCTACATTGACTTCTATCATGATATATTATGTAGATATATTAATGAGTTGATCTATATAACTTAGTCATCATCAATTTTGACATCATATATAATATTATTAAATTCTCGTCGGTCCAATCATCACCATACATTCATGGTTCCTATTCCTAAATATTCTATGGCACTTGATCCATCTTATCAAAAAAATTCATAGTCTAGAATTAGCTTGGATATCTTTGAGTATACTATAAAGACATTGTGGTAATCATATAAATCTTTGGATCATATGCAAAATTCAAAGATGTTCATTTTACTTCTTCCATATTCCTATCCAAAATGGGAAGTCAGCTTGAAAACATCTATGATGTTGTTTCTTTCTAAGGGGATATTTTTTTTTCAATGATCATAGATAATCTTCAACATATAGTGTCAAGAATCTAGTAGCACTATGTGCATCATTATAAGAGGGGCTACATGGTTTCTCTTCTCATTTTAGTTTTAAGTGTAAGAATATCTTCGCAAGGATTCCTTTCCTTCTCATGTTATAGGGATGCCACATAGAACATCTCCCCTTTTACTCTTTAATTGGGGAACATGCTTGTAATTATATGATAGAAGTAGTCTTTGGGGGGTTATCATGGGTCCTTCTTTCTATCTCTTATATTATTCACTTGTACAATTATTTCTTGCATCATTCCTCTTTTATAAAAGGAGTTTTTTTTTTCCATTAATTTTTCTCCCATTTTTCTACTTCATGAGAAATTTATACACAAGTACCTAACATGGCCTATGTTACTCCCTATGTTTCACTTTAGGGGGGATGCTAGTTTAAATAAAGTAATTATCAAACTAGTTAGATATCACCTTTCTAGAATTCTTGGCTTGCTCCAACAATGATGAACCAATCCAAAGAACACGAGCTTCAAATATAAGCAATAAAAAAAGCTCCAAGTTGTTACCAAGAAAAAACCCACATGATAGGAATTAGCAACCACAAAAAATGTTAATAAATCCAATAATCCATACTTTTAAGGGTATCAAAAACCATGAGTAGAACTCACTCTAACATATACAATTCATGAACTATACTCACATTCTTCCCATATAAAACTTATCGGTGAAGAGCATACACATCCATGAACTCCAATTTAATAGGAAGTGTAAAATATATAAAAGAGATCAAGACATATCAACTCTACCAATCAACACTCATACCAAGTTGTGGTTAATAATAAAATGATTTAGTAACAAAGAACAATCACAATGATCCATACATCCAAGAAAAAAAATATGGAACATACTCCCTCACAAGTAGTCACCATAACTCTCCCAAGTTTTCTACACCAAACCATGTAAGCATGAACCTCCAAGAAGTAGTCATAGAATAAAGAGACAAAACCTATAAATTATATCAAATAACATATCCTTCTACCAACACTTCAAAGTTCCAAGATATACCAAGTAAGACCCACTTCAAAACATAAATTAAAAATCGTTAACAACATCCAACCATTAAATACAATTAATAAAATAAAATATGTGTATCTCATATAACCATTATGGATGTAATAATTTCTTAAGCTAAGGAATATCAAACTCAAATTCATTTCTAAAACTAGGAAATCAGCCCAATAACATCTCCTAAACTCATAAATCAAACTCATATGCAAAACAAGATAAACATGTGAAACACTCCTTAAATGAACCCTTAAAAATAACAAGTATAGCTAAATATCCATAATCATTAGAGCCAAAATATTAAACATATTACATCTTAAAAAATAGAAACATCAATCAAATGACTATAAACCAAGTAGACCAAGAGTGAGGAATGTGATTTCTCTACCAAGATGTATTAACCCATAATGACTCTCTTCAAGAACAATCTCCTCTTAGGTCTATCATGAACTCACATCCATATCTAGGTGAAGCCTCTTTAGGTTTCCTTCTAAAACCCACAAGGAATAACCATCTCAATAAATATCAACAAGCTGGAGAGAATTCCAATGCCACCTTACTCTCCAAGTATCCATAAGAACATACAATTGATCAATTTATGCTAAAATTCAACTAAAACATTGTATTATCACAAAGATATAAATAACATCACAAATGCACACAATACTAAGAGAACTAATCAAATAGTTATCAATTTTTTAAGTACATGTCTACAAAATTTAGGAGCACATCATTACAACATGATCTAATATCCCCTCCTAGGAGATCACATAATATACTCCAATGAACATATCCAACTCCCAAGAACACATACATCATTTCAAAGTTCTAATACATGATGAAGAGTCCACCATGACACAATACTAAACCATAATTGCAACCAAGGATTTCTTCTCAAAACCAATAATTTATAAAATGATACCTCAACCCTCCACAAGTGCTCCATGGGTAACCAAGATATCAACATCTCAAATCACATGAAGGTAACCACATATTTTAAATATAACTCAACATGTAAAAGTACTTTGATTATATAAAATAATCATGATGAGGATTTTTCTATGCTACCCATAACTATTGTATTATATCATCCATTGTCAAGTGATGAATACACATCATTAACAAAGCTCACACTAAACTATGATACTTATCTATCCATGGTATTGTAGCAATAACATGTTACAAGTCCTAATAATTGACTATCTAGTCACTCTAATCATACATACTATAGTTTCAATATAACATACTAATGCACAAATGGTTATAAAAAAAACCAACTAATTGAATTTTCATCAATTAAAATCTAAGTCATTGTTGTAACTAATGGGTGGCCAATCCATAAAGCTAGATAACTCGGAGATCCCAAACCAATGCAATATCCAAACTTGTTATCACACTAGTAACCTCTACAATGAGATAATAAAGAAGACAACTTCTTGACCTCTCATGACTAAAACAACAAATCAATTCAAAATATAATTTTCCACACAAACTCATAGATGGGTGATTATAGTCAAGGAATAAAACAAGCATCCAAAAGATAAGAACAACCTCTTTAAACTAAACCATAATAACACTTTTAATTATGAATCAATAAAATACAATAAGACAATCCTATCAAACAAATACAATATCTTGTCATCCCAATTCTTAAATATACATAAATATCTATGACACCATAATCATCAACATTATTGTACATGTACTCACCTCACACTAAACCGATACTCATAGTATCACATACATATTAACCATATCCTCAAACTAAAAGATAAATTTTGTACATGTCTCCATTAAATTTTACACTCCATGCCTATGAATCTATAACAAGAAGCACCTATTATGATAATGTGTTGTATTATCATATTGGTCTCATAAAAACATGCAACCACACCTTTTTTTAGCTGAAAATTATTTGGATGCTCACACAATCACACCATGAATCTAATACTCTTGACATTAGCCAAACAAGTAAAAACCTTTATCTACTCATCTAAGTGAAAAGACACTCGATCCATCATGTAGTATGCATAAGATATCTCCATTGAATTTTTGAAATTTGAATTTTATTTCAGATGTGATAAATAAAATATTAACCATTTTAAAGAAATGTTAATTTTAGGCACCGAATTCTAACATAATTAAAAAAATTGGTGATTAAACCTACACCATTGTGTAATGCTTAAAGAGAGCTATATTATTCCTATAAGTAAACAATATAATAACATGGATGGAAGTTATGCCCTGTTGAAAAAACACCCTTTGGGGGTTAAAAGGGAGCTAAAACAAGTCCTACCCATGTAGGTTGTATAGGGATAGGGGGATAAACCTAAGGTCCGACAAGGGTTGAACCCTCATACCAATTATCAGTACTATACGATTGTGCATACATGTATGTATGAGGATACTGACATAGGGTTATGCAAACTCCATACCCTATTCCCCCTCCTGATTTTTTTTAATTTATTTAAAAAAACATTGTAGTGTTTTAAAATAAAAGTTTTTTTTTAATTTTAATATACAAAGTGACTATATGGACACATAATTAGGGGTAGGTTTTTGGCTTCTAGCCTTGATGACAAAAAATATATTAAATTTATGTCAATTTTTATATCCCAAGCCTCATAAATATAATGGTGAGGTCCATTTGGTTCCAAGAGATCATTTAAGAAACTTGCTCCATAAAATCCTTATGGTGAAAACTTACATTTTTTTTTGTTTTAAAGATCCCAAATCTACAATAATAAGCACAAATATATAAACTTCAAACCCAAAACTCATAACTCACACAACCTTTATAATACACCTTATAATTTAATTTTTTTGAAATATCTCTAGTATTTCCATAATTTCAACTCTCCTCAAACAAGAATTAAACAAAACCAATGAACTCTCCCCTGCCTTAGCCATAATTATGACTATAATATCACTTATTACTAAATTACCAATTTTATCAAACCATTTCCAAAATAAGCTTATGAGAGAAAAGCATGCATTTAAGCTCACTTAATAGCAATAATGCAAACATTAGATATATAACACAATATTACACAAGGTATATCTTGAAAAACAATCATAAGGGAAAAACCTAGCCTTTAACATCATCCACACTCGATATGTTATTTTGTAATAAAATACTATCATACTCTTATAGAGTATCTATGAATACTTCTAAAACATTGCAGACACTTAAATTTCATTAATTTCGTTAATCAAATTTAGTCGCCTTTGTCACATTTATTGATTAAATAATTACATTATTTAATTAATTAATGTCTTTCCCCCTATCTAAATTAATTTTATTAATTAAGTTGTATCATATTAATTAATTAATTTGTCTTGTTGATCATTTAATTAATTAATTCTCCCCCCTTTTTTTTTTGATCAATAAAAGGCCGAAGCCAAAGAATTTTTATTACTTAAAAAATAATTATAATTACACCTCCATTCAGTGTGGGCACCGGTAGGAAAGAATGGAGGAAATAAAACCTCTGGTCTAGCCTAGATCCATTAATGGATCAGAAAATATACAAGATTTAAGTTACAATAATGAGGATGATGTAGGTCTCATTAGATCCATGTCCCGGATGGTCTTGAAGAGGGCGTGTGAAAATCCATCGCATTAATTTGAGCAACAGACTACCCTTCTTTGTGGGTGATCCCCTCTCTTGTGGGCGACAACTCTGTCTATACCTGAAATAATTGAGTGGAGCAAGCCCTAACCCCTAAGCTGCACAAAATACTCGTGACATCTCTTAACATGATGTTAGAAAAAACAAACAGAGATCCAGCTGCTAAACTAAATTTCACAACTGATCATACCTGCCAAGATAATCACCCTGTTGTATCACAAAATCTCAAGATGTTAGCCACAAATAAATTCCATAAACATAACGTGTGGTCAGTGCTCAAAAAACCATCGAAGAGGGTTATGAATAAGCTCAATATTCAATCATGAAGCAGCCTTCCATAACTAATTCTGCATAGAAACGGAGTGAGTTGCCATCCATCATAGATTAAATTCAAACACAGAGCCTACCACGCCATAATTGTTTAAAAATGGAAATGCTTAAGGGAAATGAAAAATTTCCAGAAAGAGCCAAATCCTATTGAACTAGTGAGCATTAAAGATCACAGATGAGCTGATACTGAGGATAGTTAAGGAGAAGCTGAATTTGAATGAGTATATATATATATATATTAGTATATATATCCATCTGTATATCTTTAAATACCTGAAGAAATATGCAGAAATTTATGTATATATATGAGCATATATACATATATCTATATATAACTATGAGTATATAGATATATGTCTATATATATTTAGTATATATAAATCTATATTACGGCCATAAAAGGCCTATAAATCCTGAAATTAACTAAATCCAATCATTCACAGAGAAGTAGATGCAGCATAACATAAACATATATATAAAACACCAGAACATAGATCTTGTAGCTAAGTATAAACATCCAAAAGTCTTTTTAGGCTGTAACTTTTGAAAAGGAGGTTGCGATAAAAAGGAGTTCATCGAAGACAAAAAATCATCCCACCAAAAAAAAGAACAACCTAAACATTAAGAACCTGACATACAGAAACCTAGAGGCTTACCATCCCGAAGGAGCCTCAGCCTTTCTTGCCTTGCTTGTGAGGAAGCCTGGAGCCTGAGCTCTTTGGCTTTGTTGTTGGAGGGTCTCCAGGGGAGGGAGGGATTGGCATGTTATCTAAGATAACTATGATATTCTCCACCTCAAGATAGTTAATCAACCATTTCTCTCGGGGGGTTTTTTTTACTTGTAGAATCCATGAGAGGAAGAGGAAGTTTCTGCTTTTGACATAGCCATAGGCTTCAAAGGCCACAGGGTCCTCTATCATCAGGATGGGGATTCGAGGAACTAGGTTGTTCTTTCTGATAAGGATATCATAATCCCGGGGTTTAGGAATCATAAGTTCCTCATCTATGTTGATCACTACCCTTTCTAATTCGCCCAGGATGTCTTTTTTGAAGACCTTCTTGCATAACTTCACCACTATATCTCTGTCTTTCTCTAAATGCATAGAAATGGCTAGAAACATTGCTGCAATGTCAGGGTTCACTCTGGTTCGGTCTTCATTCATGATGAAGTATTTCCCTAGAGTTTTCATCACAGCTCCTATGATCAATGGGTTCTATTGGGCAAGAATGCCTTTCATTCTATCTTCCTTAATCTCACCAACAAAGGCCATCTGGCGTTTCAGCCCTAGAAGCTTAAGAGGGGTACCCATCGCAGCTCAAATTAGAAATGACCAGGAAGACCAACTTGGCATTCTAAATAGAGCTTACAATTTAATGCTTCATAATGAGTAGCTGAGCTAGTCGAAGATCGAAGGGTTACGATATAAGGAATGCGATCTCTGAGGATTACGGCCATAATTACCACCGCCTTTAGCCTTCAAGCTGAAGGTACTTCATCTTTCAAATCACTGAGGGAACGTCACCTCGGCTTTACTAGGGAGTCATCAATGAGGATTCGATCGAGGAGGAGAAGCTGACGTATGATGTCCGGCTCGGGACATTTCATACGACTGCTGAGGCTCACTAAATTTAGATGATCTCTAGGAAAATGGTGGAGAGGATAGCTAGGTGAATTTTAATCCTAGTAGAAAGCAATATCTATTTGGATAGTGTTGGTAAACGGATTTGTTGCTTTAAGAAACTTTCTTGAAAAACTCTGTTTTGCCCTGTAATTAGCAACAAAGCGTTCACAACAGTTGAAGAATCACAAAAACAAAAGAATGGTAATTCTTCTCTGCATTTGAGAGGGGCAGCTCCCTCGTATAATGGGGGTATTTGGATTTTTCAAAAATTTAAAGAACGAACAATAAAGAAGGATTGAATGCCATATAAGGTATGAATCTAGATTAAAATAAATTCCATATAATCAAGTTTGAGATACCACAACTTGAAATAAACTTCTTCACATTCAATGTTAAAGGGAAAGCATTAGGTAATCATCAATCAAACATAAGAACATTGATAATAACCCATGAGAATAAGTTGAAAACACATCCAAATTGATCTCTATTGCTTAATTGCTTGAATAATACTATCCAAGTCTCTTATACAAAGCTTGTGAAAAAGTGGAATCCCCTACCTTGAATAATAATGAGGTATATATAGGTGAAGTCGTAACCACCTGAGGTAACTACCCTAACCACCTTTATAACTACTTTATAACTTCCTCAACTACTTGAAATAACTTCCTCAACTTTGGAAGAAATAACTACTAGAAAAACTACCCAAAATGAGAACTCAAGATAACTACCTCATCCAATGCTTAGAAAAACTACCCCTTACAAATAAGTTAGGATTGACCTAACTTTCACAAAAGAAAAGCCCAAATTCTAACTTTAATTACAACAAGTGACTTATGTCACTTTTACAAAGATCAACTTGAAACATTAAAACATTAAAGTTAGGACCAATGTAAGGTACTTATCCATCTTCATCTTCTTTATTGATCTTCGTGACCATCTCATCATCTATTCATCTTATTGACATCAAAAAGTAGTTTTCGCCAACAAATATTCTTCAAGTACATATGTGCTTCAACTATCCCGTTAAGCATATTTGGCTTCCATGAATACACATTCTTCCAGAAACCTAGGAGTCTTGCATCAATGTGACTAACTTATTTCAAAATACTGCATATTTTGTTCACATTTCCCCATAACCATCTTGACATGACATTAAGTGAGAAGAGTTGAATGTCTTCACTAAATGATAAATTTATATACATCTATACATTCTTTGTCGCATTCTATCAATCCTTCCTGCACTTCTTTTTATCTCCACATCAGCAAGGTTCTGGAAATTTACTGGGATTTTTTTGACATATCTGCTCATAAGCTTTTAAATTCATTCTAACATGTCTTTTGTGTGCAACCTGCTATTATTTCATTTTGCTCCAAGAGATGACATCTTTTGGAGGCATTTGTCAAATGGATATTTTGCTATGCAAATTCTTTCACGGCTTGCAGTCATGTCAGTTAGAGCATTTTAAATTATAATATCAAATGAATTTCTATTATCCGGCGTGCTTTGGTGGGTCTCCATACCATGCAGTCTTGCCTTTAAGCCATTTTGAGAATATAAAATATATAGGCATACATATCAGTAGAGAAGACAACTCTAAGGCTCCTCATACCGAGTAAAAGGATCAACTATTGGAAAATACCAATAGTTCACTATTAGCACAATTTTATTCCATGAACATGAAATAATGTTTCTCTCAAGCATCCTTTTGAATAATTCATGATGCCATGTCTATGTTTGTCTTTCTACCCAGATGTCAACCAATGCCTCTCCTTTACTTTGTATGCTTGCGTGACAATGTTGATTGCTAGGAGATGGTTAAAACTAACATCTTTCATTGGCGATTTACGGAGTATCGATAATGTTTAACCCTTTGTTCTCCCTCTTCATCGACGTTATGGGATGTGTGAGAATCTTAACTTTGGCAACCTAGGAAGAGTTACCAACTTGTTTACGATGACCAATATGCCGCCTTGAAACCTTTTCTTTGCCTTGTCTATACTTACATTCTTTCCTTGTGCTCTAACTGGCGTCCATATGTTGTCTCAAATCTCTTGTTTCTATTGCAATCATTATGTTTCATTCTTTAATGAAAACGGTATCTTTGAGGCACTCTATCAAATAATTCAAATGATGCTTTGATGAATGTTTAAGCGCTATTGCAAAAATCCCATTTTAGCAAAGGCGGAAGGATGCTAGCTGAGGTTACGGAATTTTTCTTTACACCCGCCAAGTGCATCGACTTGAAAATTTCAAAAGACTTTCTTTTCACAGACCGATTTGTGCATATCCTGCAATCTTTGCTTGTCATGAGACCACATTTATTTGATGTTTTGCCTTTGAAGATGCTTTAGTGCATGACCATACATTGCCATGAAGACGTGAAGAGCCCTACGAAATGGTTGGGAAATGCGACATCACTTCTGCAAATTGCATTTGTTTGAAAGTTTTGAAATCTTTTTCAACATTTCCATTTTGTGCAGTCTACAACTCAAACAGCTCATTCATTTTTTTTTCTATGTTCTTCCACACTTTGCATTCATATCGGCCAAGGTAATAGCAACTAAGTCATTCGATGATGGACGTTCACAGCCTACTCTGAACCTTAGCACTGGCGTAGACAGAGAGTTCACAGAGGCGTGACACCTGAAAAATTGCATTTGCTTGAAATCTTTTTCGCCAAGTTCATTTTGTGCATATCATGTCGTCTTTGACACATGAGACGACATCTTATTTTGAGGCATTCCACAAATGGTTCAGGCTTTGTGTTCACTCCTCTAGGCATGCGGTAGGATGACACCTCTATAAGACATTCTTTCAACAAGTCAGGTGTAGACTTTGCATTCACGTCTTACTATGTGGATATCAACTTGTGCATTTCTAACTATAATATCTAACAGAGATCCACATTTGATCATG
>NC_081410.1:261341436-261436436 GCF_030272615.1 Cryptomeria japonica
AGGCAATAACCGGGGAAGAACAATCTTCTTTCCTAATGGTTTAAACAATAAAAGTTGATCAAGTTTTCTAAATGATCTAAGTTTTGAAAAAATACATTAACAAAAAAATCACCATTACAAGGTGGATACAATACTATAACTGCTATATTACCATTTGTCTATTTCACAACACAGAGGAAGAATATAACTAAACCATTTATTTTACTAAAGGAAGATATCATTAACTTACCAATTTTGCAAATCGATACATGATTAAATTTCCAATAATTCTGATAGCATATCTTTTAAGTTTTTGAAATATCCAATGATAAACATTTCATTTTTCAATTACTCATATAATTTAGTATTCCATTTCTAAAGTTCACAGATGACCTATTATCAATCAAATTCAATAATAATATATCCCCAAATAACCTATTATTTAGAAATTACCAAAATATATTTTATTTCAAGAATTTTTCAATTAAAATAATATTTAATCTTTTTCCAAAAAGATACTTCCTCATTAAGACAGATACCCAAATTAAATATTAACGATCATATAATTACTATACCTTGGAAAATAAAATATAATAATACCCAATGTCCAATTAAATATTAATATATATATCTCCAATAATAAATATATATTAATAATGATTAATTAATACACCGCTTTCAAAATTAAATATTAAATTAATATACGTTTATTAATCCTTATTAATAAAATATATATTAATAATATTTAATAATAGATAACTAAAAAAATTCTATTAAAATAAACTTTACATTAAAACAAGTTTTATATTATATATTTTTTATTAAAAAAAAAACTTAAAAAAAAACTTTTAAAACAAATAGGGAAGATCACTGCGGGGCCCACCTCCCATCATGGGAGAGGTGGAAGCCCTTGCAACTCCCCCACGGCGACACAGTGGAATGCAGGGTTTCCCTGCAGCCACAAAGGGGTCGCAGCTCCTTGTGGCCTGCAGGGAGGAGGGCGCGAGTAGAGCCCTCGACTCCTCCGCCCTCCAACCCTAGTCCGCCTAAAATAAAATATATATTTTTTTGATTAAACAATATGATTTTTAAATTTAAATCTACAAACTCCACAAAATAAAATAAAAATCAACTAAAAATCCCTCCCCCAATTTCATTAATCATAGTCTCATACAGAGACTAAAATATACTTTTCCAGAATGAACAATAACACCAATATTGGAAATTTTTCCAGCATAATATTGGCTTTTTTCAAAACACATACTTTGTTGAATATCTAATCCAAACAAGCAAATCTTGAACATAATAAAGATCATTTAACATATAATGATTCAACAAATCACTCAATATTTAACTATTTTCTACTAAGAATCTTAATCTTGAGGGCATTCAAAGGAGGGTTTTAAATAAAACTGCATGAAGAACATCCAAACCCATTTTTTTGAAAACAATAACCAAATTAATAAACCAATTCCTACCTCAATAAGCATTCTGGAAAAGACCTGATGAATAGCCCAATCAGCAACTCAAGAAATCCTTCCTTCCCAAAATATTTTCCAAAAAGCTCTCCCAAAAATATTCCCCCCAAAATATTTCCAAACCTAGGGTTAAATAGAAGAATCCCCTGACCTAATCCCTTATTTTACAATTTAAACAATTTTTGAATAAAAATAATAAAATAAATAAATAAAATAAAAGAAAAGAAAAGAAAAATCATTCTTTTCAACTATTCAAATAATCTAAACTTGTTGTTCTAATTAAAAATCAAAATGCTTTTCTCCCTCATTTAATTTTAATTTTCTCAATATTAACAAAGCTAATAGTTGTATTTCACAATATTAATGAGGGTAAAATTTTTTTAATTAAATTAAATTCCCAAAATCAATCTTTCACACTATATCAAATATATATAAATTAAACTTGCTTTTCTAATAAAAAATGATTTTCTTAAATAATTAAAATTTACCTTTCTATTCCAAAAAGCAAAAGGGATTAAATTATTTTTATTTTGAATAAATTTAAATCTTCCCTTTCAAAATGCATAAACTAAATAAATTCATGATTTAAAATTAACCATTAAATTAAACTTGTTACAAACATGAATAGAGCAATTTTTAAATAAATGATTAATTATATGAAAGAAACCTATTTAGTTTAGTTTCTTAATTACTAATGCATAAATGAACACATTAAATCAAAATAGCTACTTAGGATTAAATACTCAGTTTTACCACACGCCGAGCACACAAACCAAGTAAGTCAACCAAATACCCGACCCGCAAACCCAAATGAAAAGGGATCTGACGGACCACACACGACGCTCACTTGAGCATGACTAAGGTAAACTGAGGGTTTTACGACCAGCTAACCCAAATTCTAAGGACGAAAGAGGTATACTCAGCGCTACGAATCCAGGTGAAGACGAACCTCACACCTAGGCGGTACTATACCTATATATATACATATATATATACATACATGCATATATATATATATATGTATGTATGTATATATATATATATATATATATATATATATATATATATATACATACATGCATATATATATATATGTATGTATGTATATATATATATATATATACATACATGCATATATATAATGAAGGTGTTAGCTCAAGATTAATAACAAGAATCAGGAGAACAATTGAACTTACATAAGAATCGATGTGAAAGCACATTAATAGGTACGCACAATAATCATAATATCTGACTACAACATTACATCATGGTAATTCAACCATATATATATATATATATATATGTATATATATATATATATATATAATGAAGGTGTTAGCTCAAGATTAATAACAAGAATCAGGAGAACAATTGAACTTACATAAGAATCGATGTGAAAGCACATTAATAGGTACGCAGAATAATCATAATATCTGACTACAACATTACATCATGGTAATTCAACCATTCAAGAATGCCACATAAAAAGTCAACCAAGGTCAAAACCGGTTTTACAAAGCTGACTAGGGTAGGGGTACTACATAACTCCCGACATGCAGATTCCTCCATTAATTAAAAACATTAATTATTTTATTAATTAATTTATAACTCCCACTCACATGCAAATACTCTAATTTAATATTAATTCTTTTCTGTAAAAATTATTATTTTTAAAACAAATAAGAAATAATTGTAATTTAATAATTTATTACAAACATAATGAAAATACTAAGTAGAGAAGTCTATAATTTACTATTCAATTAATCCTTTGAATTTAATAAAATAATCTAGGCCCTCAAGTCACTAAATAAATATGTCAAATGGAGAGCTATAATTAATTATAATTAATTAATCTTTAAAAACACCAATATTATTTTCGTATTGGTTAAAAATTTAAATCCTACATTTCCACTAATTCAAAATTAATTAATTAACCTCATTCCAAATACTAAGAGGGGGTTAAATATTAATCATTTCCCAAATTATCTACTATAAGCAAGAGCAACAATCCACAACAACTCAAATCACATAGTACTAACAGAGGGTAATCACTAACAAGACCTGACCAACAAGGGACTAGGGTGCCTAACGAGAGTCTGACTGATAACTCCTTTGTCCACTTTACCATTGGGTTGGAGAGCACGCTCAGACTTGAAAATTTAGGTGGAGTCGATGCTCGGTACCTGCAGCTGCATAAACAAACTGTCAAACATACATATATATATGGACCACAATATATCATATCGTGAGTAGGGAATGGAAGCGACGTAGCTTGCCCATAGAGAGCAGTGTGACGCTTTTCCCTCTCACCCAAGCACATCAAACATAGAAGTAGTGTACATCAAGTCACTATACATCAATAAATATAAAGAAACTAATGAAATAGCATATATGAATAACATCTAATAATCACCTCATAAACTACAACACATGATTCCATAGAAGACATTACTATACAAACACTAATCATAACCACATAACAACATTAAAGATGAATGATCAAAGAAGATACATACAACTACTAATTACGAGGATCTATAATCATCTAACTCATAGAGTGAAGATACATAGAAATAACATCACATGCTCAAACATTATAATTCTAACCATCCACATAACAAGAAACATCATAGTCATATAAAAATCCAGGAAGCATAGAAAAACATCACAATCCAAAACCAAAATCGACCAACACCAAAATAAGGGTCGAACCACATAGAAGACAAATCACAAGGTTTGACAAGCCAAAAGAGGGAGGGCCACTACATTCTCCCCCCTAGAATCAGGCTTACTCCTGGAAGCCTATTGAGGAAAGGACTCATGCAAATGGAAGACTCTACTGAAAGATCCTACAACATCCAAAACCACTCCCAAAACCCCTATCTTTGAGAACTCAAAACTTGTGCTCCTGAGTGTCCACGCCCTTGATGACTTGCTGCCCGACCGTGACCTGAAGACTCTATCACCATATTTTGATGCTCCTCTTGTCGGTCGTCAATTGCTGAATGAATCTTGTAGCTCCTACATGCATCACCAATGATATGCTCTGAAATAGCTAGCCCACGACTGGATCCCTGAGTACCCTTATGAGGGCAATACCTAGCAATGTGGCCATGCTGGCCACATGAAAAACATCCTGTACCATGGCCATAACCACTTCCACTAGAGGGCGCACTTGACTGTTGATGACCACCCCAACTAACTGATGACTGAGTGTTGTTAGAAGGTTGGTCATTACAATCACGCTTGTTCGTCTCCCAATTCCTATCCCTTCTAGAATGAGAACCCTCACCCTGCCGATGATCAAAGTTTTTGCATTTTGACTGATGTTGTTTCTATCCATGAGATGTTTCTCCTTTAGAACCTTGACTAACAATAGGTGTACTACCATTCTGCACTTTGGTGTGGCCCC
Source organism: Cryptomeria japonica (assembly GCF_030272615.1). Taxonomy (NCBI): domain Eukaryota; kingdom Viridiplantae; phylum Streptophyta; class Pinopsida; order Cupressales; family Cupressaceae; genus Cryptomeria; species Cryptomeria japonica. Next base: position 261,346,306 of record NC_081410.1, read on the forward strand.
CAATATCCCTTGCTAGTTTCTCCTCCACTTGACGGGCTTTCTCAACTGCCACTTCAATGGACTTAGGTTTGAAAACCCACACATCTCCACTGATCTGATCATTAAGACCTTTGATGAAATGTTGTACTTTCATAGTCTCATCATCTCCTATCCCAAGATATATCTTAAGCTCATAAAAATGACACTCATACTATTCTACTAACATGGTGCGCTAATGCAAATCATGGAATTCATCTGCTCTACGTTGCCTCCAATGATCTGAAAGAAACCATGTTCGAAAACATTCCACAAATAACTCCCTAAAGATAGTATTAATATCCAGGTGAAGCTTCTATTCTTCCAACTTCCACAAAGTGGATGCAAAGCTCCTCAGATGCATGATTGCACATCTATCCTTTGTATTAGAGTTGAAAGAGTGCATAGCAAAACATCACTCCAATTCAACCAGCCAGTTTTCAGCTTCTCACCCAGTTCCAATACCATGGAATTTAGAAGGGTTGGTTCTCATCAAGTCCCTCATGAATGCGGCCTCCTATTCTTACATATCATTAATCATCCTTATTGGTGACCTTTCATGAGCCCCATTCTCATGGCGGGGACCCAAGTAGTGAAGAAGCTATTGAAGCAACACCTGCAACTGATTCCCTGCCGACACAGATTGCTCACGTTCTTGATTCCCAGAATCCTCGTGGGAACTCTGAGAGGGGGTACTATTAGTTGCTACCCTTCTGCCACATCCTCTACCTCAACCTCTACCACGACCTCTTCTACATGCTCTCAAAATTGTACTAGACAACACAACGACATGAATGAGATAGGATAACGACAAGTTACACACACACTACAACAAACAAACAATGAACAAACCCAAGAACACCCAAAGAACCCTGTGTCTAAACATGGGCTCTAATACCAAGTGTCACGCCCTGCCATGAGGCCCAGAGGACATAACAACCAAGAACAAGAAAATATGAGAATTGTTTTTTTGAAATCAATTAATTGAACATATACAAATGCTAAAATGCAGTTGAACAAAATACATAATGGAATAATAAACAAAAGTCCTCAAGGCCCCATAACGATGCTACACAAGGTTATACATAATCTCATATAATTACAAGGAGCTGCAATAATTTACATTACATAATAATACATGGATACGAGATTCTCGTTACAATGCTCAAGAATTTACATAAGAATTACGGATACAAATGAGAGATCCTCAAAAATAAATGTCCAAAAGTCCCATGTAGGGAAGCACATATGAATTGCGTACAACAATGACAATCTTCAAATCTTCTCCGAGCCAACACGAGCATGAAGCTGAAGGAGCCAAACCCAATGGTGCGAAAAGCACTCCACCCAAGCATGTGGCACCAAAAGGTCCACCCCCAATGCCAGGAGGTACTAGTCAAACCCTCTAGGCAAAAGTAATACATACAAGGGTACCAACACGACTCACTAGAGAACCAACATATCAATACTATAAAGGAATCAATTATACAAAACAAGCAAGAGGCTCACAAGAGAACACCAAAGAAGACACATAAATAACAACAAAACACCAAAGAACACATAGGTAACAACATAACATCAGAGACTCAATCACTTTCACAAGAAGGGAACACAAGCATGAGGAAATCAACCACTTCTGAAAAACTCAACAACACATGGAAGGACAAAGATGCAGGTTACCACTAGGTTGTAGGGGAAGAGTGTCATCACTAGGATGTCATGGGTTACCTTGGTAGATCTTCACTAGGTGCTGACCCCCATCCTAGGTTACCTTGGTGACCTCTCCCGACCCTTGAACCCCATACATTCTCTAGTGGACCACACCAACCTTTCGAAGAGACAAGGTTGGTGGAAGCCATTCCAGGCCCTTCTCCACTTATCCTCAAACCTGTACGAGCATTTGCGGGTAAGGAGTCATAAGAGAATTATCTTAAATTTACTGTGATCTAACTACCCACCCAAGTTAATTATTTAGGTTATCATTTGATTACAAAACTTCCATTGGGTTACCTTGGCGACCACTTTGGGTCCTAGCCCCCAATGGAAGCCACTCCCCCTTATTGCACCTAGGAATCACAACAACAAAAGGCATGATATCCAAAAACACATGGAGACAAGATCCTGACCATAGCAAGACTAAAATCACTTGCTAGAAGTGAGGTCCAAATGGAGTACTACAATAGGCTAGGGAAGAACATCTAGCACACAGACATGACCAAGCAACATGACCAAGCAACCCACAGTGAAAGACAAGAGACTAAGTAAACTCATGGTCTCCTAAAGCCAATCATAAGAGAATCTAATCTTATATATTTCCAAGAAGTCCAAATTGATTTCTTTACATCCATTATTTCAAATTTAACTCTAATTTACTATTTTCCCAAGATCAATACATAATATTACATCTGATTTCTATCCATTTGCATGATAATAAGTTCTTTTTTTTTCAAACATTAACAAAATAGACTTATACATTACTACTACATTGCAATCAAGATCTCGTTCAATAATAATGTAAGAACTGATTTAAATGTATATTTGTAATTTTCATGAGAACACACATATAACTGTAATCGCTTGATGCCATATAGCTTAGTACATCTAATTTAATCCTTAATATCTATCTAACTATAATACACCATAATATATTTATTTCGATCATTTATACTACCTGTGTGTGTGAAAAAGGGTATGTAGCTGCAAGCACAACACTTTAATTAAGTCATTATATTTATGGTTAGTAAATCAATAATTAATAGTAATAAACCATAACAAAGTGACTAATTGCCTTCTAAAAGATGCGAGTATTAGATTTCTCTCAGATTTTTATAAGCAATACCAGTGACTAGACTACACCAAGACGAAGGATTTAATCTATGATGCAAGATGGATGGAAGATTCAAGCAATAACGAATTCAAGCAATATGGGTCCAAGCAATATGGATTCAAGCAATATGAGTAAACAAAATATGGATGCAAATAATCTAAAAAAGCACAATGTATTCAATGGCTCTAGAGCAAAAATCAGTGTAATAATCATCTCCAAGCATGTTCTCAAAAATCTCTGGAGTGAATTGAATGAGAGCGGAAGGCTGAATTTATAGAGAATTACAAGAGAGATGATGAAAAAGCTCAATTTAGGATTAATTGAAAATAATTGAGAAATCAGGTTCAATTAACCTTGAGATAGATTCCAATTATAGTTTAATTGAAATGCATTTAGATAAGAAGTTCAAGTTGCATTAGAAAATAATATTAAATTAATTCCATGCATTTGTGATAAAAATAGATAGTTCTTTGATTTATTCAAGAAAAGAGTCTTTTTAATGCAACTGAACTTCTTTTTCTGAAAAGCTTTGAGTTCCAATTTTACAGAATAATCAATAATTCAATTAATTGCTTTTCTGACTTCAAGTTCTAAATTTAGAAAAAGAAATAATATCTCAAGTTTGATTTCTCTCTCAATTCAATTCTTTTATTTTATTTTTAATTCAACTCTTGCTTTGTAATTAATTCCTCTTTTGTAATAAATTAATTCTTTTTGCATGATTAATGGCAAATTTATTAATTAATCAAATATGCTAGGATATTTAATAAATTAAACGAGATAATTGATTAAAATATTTTTCTTGGAATGATTCAATTAATTAAATGAATATTTAATTAATATTGAGTAATTGATTTGCCATGCGACATTTGATGATTAAAGAATTAATAATGTGCTCAAAGTTGATTTATTTGCCTTTGGTTAGGATCTTGGTGATGTTGTCGAGATTAGGGGTCCATGGTTTAGATGACCATTTTTAGGGTATTACATTTGCCCCTCTTTGAATTAATGTGCGAGCAACGCGTTGGTTCAAAGGATATGTGATGTCTAGGAGATACTAGTTTTGAACTTGATTGATCACAAACCAGATGAAGAGCAAGGTGTTTAGCTTGATTCGAAGTGATGAAGCTGAATGAGGTCTAATCAAAGTGATATCGATCCCGAACTTGATTGAACTTAGGAACGATAGAGAACAAAGGTACCGAACTTGAACTTGATTGATCAAGAAGCAAATCTTATTGATCTAGAACTTGATTGAACTAGACCCAGTGAGCGAAGATAAAATCGATCTTGAACTTGATTGATCAAGATACGACGAGTGAAAAATAAACTATCCAGCTTGATTCGATGCGATGAAACTAAGCACCTTGTTAAATTGAGTGTGTGATCGAAGATACTCTTTAAAATCCTTGATTGAGTTTAAACGAATAATCAACTTGATGAAAAACGATGAAACTGATTAACGTTAAGAGATTGATTCAGATGAAGACAAATATCAGCTTGATATGAAGCGATGAAATTGATATTCCCCTAGCGATTGATTCAATTCAAATGATCGAGAGATCTCAACTTGATGTGAAGCGATAAAGGTGAGATACCCCTTAGCAATAAGAATTTGATTGATTTTCTTTAGTTGAAAATATTTTTGCTCGACTTTTGATGAAGATTTAAAAATTTTCTCGACTTTGAAGATGTGAGTTCATAAGGTCACAAGTATGCCCCCTTGGCAGCGAAAATGAAAGATAGCGAGGGTACATTATAGGCTATTTTGAACGATGATAATGATTTGAGCACAAAGAATAATTCTGAGGAATTTTTGAAAAATTTGGCATTAATTGAGAAGTTGAGTGCAAAGTTGTTTTGTAGAATTAAATTGAGATTCAACGTTGATTGATAAGAAATTGAGCGCAATTTGAAGAAAGAATGAGCTTTTGATAAAAGGTGCTAAGTGGTTGAAATTGTGAAATTGACTAGGAAAATGATCTCGGATTTTGATTTCGATCCAAAAAATGGAATCAAATTGGGCGAATTAGCTAAGGGTACAATTTTCATGTCCATCGGACCAAGTTGAAAAATTAGGGTTTTGGCTATATAAGGGGTAAAAGTGTCATTTTCAATTCATTTTAACCCTCCAAGTTTGAAAATTCAAAAAGCCTTCTGCAAATAAAATAGTGGTCCCTACTCATGAGCATTGATTCGAGTGCCAGAGATGACATAATTGACCTTGACACTATGAGCCAGCGGTAAGTGGTCAATCTTAAGCCTCTTTATGTTCTCAATTTTCAATTTTTTTGTTCATTTTTCATTTTTTGGCACATTTGAAGTTGGCCCTTCTCATTTTGTCATGCGAGACATGATCCTATCTCGTACGACAAACTGCTAAAGTTTATTTTGTCATTTGAAGCCATTAGATTTGTCGTTCTAACCCAACCCTTTTATCGTACGACAACATGCATAAAAGACCATTTTATCATCTCGAGTCTAATATTTTGTCGCAAGGGGATATTTTATCGTACGAAGCCCAATCCTGACTCATACGAGTTGCTGCCCTTCTGTGTTTTGTCGTTTGGGAAACAATGAGCATTTTTGAAGGTCTAAATTGGAAAATTTGAGTTTGCAATTGACATAGTTGGATTTACGTGATGTTTTACTTCTCTTGTAGGCTCATTTGGAATATTTTCCGGTGCTTTGTTGTTTTGATTTTTGCAGGTTTGATTGTCTCATGTTCTCTTCAGATGTGTTTATCCTCCTACCATGACATTAGTGCGGTAGTTATCAGAGGTTGAGTAGACTCATATTGATTTGTGTGGCTTGAAACACCTTCTTGGTTTACCAGACATCCGTGTGAATCATGGAATGCTCACAACATTGGTTGAGCGATTTCATTTAGAGCATAATACCTTCCATTTGCCAGTTGGGGAGATGACTTTCACTCCCGAGGATGTATATAGGATCCTCCATATCCCTTTTGCTGGGGATAAGGTAGATTACGATGCAACGTTGTTACTTGGATTACAGGCAGTCAGGCATGTCTTTGGGGATCCTAATATTTTGACACGTTCCATTTGTTGGGACATCATGATGAGTAGGTATAGTGAGGAGTTTCCTCTAGCGTGTGTTCCAGCAGGTTTTATCGGTTGTTTTCTGATGCCAGATAGAGGACAACAGGGATTCCAGTGTGGTTGGGGTAGGATTTTAGAGAGATTGATGGAGACCCCTCAGAGGCTTGGCTAAGCTTCCTGCATATTAGCCTACTTGTATCACGAAATGCATGAGGTTGTTTACAGGGAGGGCAAGAGCATGACCGCTGGAGTTTTTATTTTATAGGTTTGGGCTTGGGAGCAACTCCCAGTTTGTTGGCTGATTGTTGATGATAACAAAGAGCCTGGGCAACCAATTGTATATAGGTATGCAGGTTATGTTACGCACCCCCATCTTGGGGAAGACCAATTTTTGGCGACGACAGCTAGATGACCTTATAGCCATGATATATAGACCTTATAGGGTTCTAGAGCCATGGGATGACTGGCAAATAGTACGCAAGGATGAGGAGAGGCAGGGATGGTCACCGAGGTTATCCTATGCCTTGAGTATGTAGGAGCTCACTAGTTTACAATGCTTGAGATGGGATTACATGGATGATGTTGCGGGTGTGGGGGTATCACCCCAGTGTAGGGATTGGTTCCAGCAGCATCCATTCCCTAGGTTGATAGATCCAGATGAGTAGGCTCCTCACATTGAGGAGATTAAGGATGATGCCCTAACATAGGGACAAGGACAGGGATAGGGATAGGGATAGAGAGACGAGGCTCTAAGGTGGGCAGGTGGTGATCCTGGTGCTAGTAGCAGTAGGGTGCCAGCTAGGGTTGGACAGTAGAGGGGTGAGGGCGGATCTCTTGGGAGGATAGGTGTGAGGTTGGGTGGAGCTAAGGAGGAGAGAGCAGCACCGAGATAGGTCCCAGTTTGGCCGATTATTGATGATGGCAGAGAGCTTGGGCAACCGATTGTATATAGGTATGAAGGTTATGTTACGCAACCCCATCTAGGGAAGACCAATTTTTGGCGATGACAGCTAGATGACCTTATAGCTGTGATATGGAGACCTTATAGGGGCCTACAGCCATGGGATGACTAGCGACTGATACGCAGGGATGAGGAGAGGTAGGGATGGTCACCGAGGTTATCCTATGCGTTGAGTATGTTGGGGCTCACTAGTTTACAACATTTGAGATGAGATTACATGGATGATGTTGTGGATGCGGGGGTATCGCCCCAGTATAGGGATTGGTTCCAGCAACATCCATTCCATACATTGACAGATCCAGCTGAGTAGGCTCCTCGCATTGAGGAGATTGAGGATGATGCCTCGACACAGGGACAAGGATAGAGTTAGAGACAGAGATAGGGATAGAGAGTTGAGGTTCTGAGGTGGGCAGGTGGTGATCCTGGTGCTAGTAGCAGTAGGGTGCCAGCTGGGGTTGGACAATAGAGGGGTGAGGGTGGATCCCTTGGGAGGAGAGGTGTGAGGCTAGGTGGAGCTAAGGAGGAGAGAGCAACACCAAGATAGGTCTCAGTTTGTTGGTTGATTGTTGATGATAGTAGAGAGCCTGGGCAACCGATTGTATATAGGTATGCAGGTTATGTTACGCAGCCCCATTTGGGGAAGACCGATTTTTGGCGACAACAACTAGATGACCTTATAGCCATGATATGGAGACCTTATAGGGGCCTAGAGCCATGGGATGACTAGCAACTGGTACGCAGGGATGCAGAGAGGAAGAGATGGTCACCAAGGTTATCCTATGCCTTGAGTATGTAGGAGCTCATTGGTTTACAATGCTTGAGATGGGATTACATGGATGATGTTGTGGATGTGGGGGTATCGCCCCAGTATAGGGATTGGTTCTGGCAGCATCCATTCCATAGGTTAATAGATCCAAATGAGCAGGCTCCTCGTATTGAGGAGATTGAGGATGATGCCTTGACACAGGGACAAGGACAGGGACAGAGACAGGGATAGGGACATGGACAAAGAGCCAAGGCTCCAAGGCAGGTAGGTGGTGATCCTAGTGCTAGTAGCAGTAGGGTGCCAGCTAGGGTTGGACAACAGACGGGTGAGGGTGGATCCCTTGGGAGGATAGGTGTGAAGCTGGGTGGAGCTAAGGAGGAGAGAGCAGTGCCGAGACAGGTCTAGCAGTGGAGGGAGGAGCAGGGTGGAGTTGGAGGTGGAGATGGGGGTGGAGAGCCTACGAGAGAGTAGGGGACTAATGCGGGATGGTCGATGAGAGAACGTATTGCGAAGATGCTGTCACAGCTGACAGTGGCTTAGACTCAACTAGTGGAGCGAGACCGACAACTAGCAGAGCTTAGGGCTGAGCATGATCATCAGATTGCAAAGATGAGAGTAGAGAGGGTAGAGACAGACGCTTTGCATCAGGAGGTCCTTCACCAGACGAGTAGGGCGGCATACTATGTCGTAGCGTACATCGTAGTAGTTCTAGTTATGCAATAGGTTGTCCCCTACTCATAGTACATGGCACGGTCGGAGGGAGCTTGGGCACCTCATCAGGATCCTAGTCAGCAGGCTCCACCTCCTCCACCAAGTGATGAGGGAGAGGCGGAGAGCTAGATATTCTTTTTGTAGCTCTGATATTTTTTTGTTGACATACCCATTTTTGTAGCCTATACGATTCTTGCTCCGATGGGAGTTTGTGTATGTCATTTGACATCATTTTGTACTCTGAGACTTTATACGATATATATATATATATATATATACAAGATTGATTTGACTTAATCGTACTTGTGTTGATTTGTTTATGAGATGCTTTCTATATGCTTTATTCTACATGTATGCATTTCTTTTAGTATGGATGTATGTAATACAAATTGATTATGGATATCTATTTTTGTTTCTTTTCATATGCAAATAAATGAATGTGAATGAGTAATGAGTAATGCAAATTTTTCATTTTTCTATGCAATAAGCTAAATGCAAATGAGTAATAATGAAATGTATGAATCTATATAAAATGTTTATGTATGCAGCTAACATCTCAAAAACACAAGTACTCGATCAGAGAAATGATGAAAAATAGACCACTTAGTGAAGAAATGATGATGCATCCAACTCTCATAAAATTAAGAGATCATTATTATCACACCGAAAGCACTCTAGATTCACAAAATACAGAATGAAATGCAAAATGCAACCTAAACCTAGTCATTGGATTTAAAATGCTTAAGATTCATCACCGAGCATAACAAACATAATAGGTAGATTAGAGTTCCTTTCTTTTTCAATGTGCAATATTTATTATCTTGTCTGCAATTACCCTTTTTTCGTTCATATCCTTGGACCGATTTCACAGGGACCCGAATTGCATCATAAAGAAATTCCCTCAAAATAGACAAAGAAATGATGTAGACCTCCCTGTAGCATACAAATAAGCAGAGTCAAGGTATGTGAGGCGATTTCACCTTGATGTGAAGGCTCTTATCACAGACACCCAACTAATTTAGATGTTTCCAGATCATTGGGATCATTCCTACAAGTAGAAAACAAAGAAAATATTATGCCCCCAATCCTTTCTCCTCTTAGTCATGATAGACTTCCTCGAGTTACTCAAAGGGATAATAATCGAAAACCAATATAAAAGATAGCACACAAAGAAAATTTTCATGCATAGCTCAAACTCTTTAGCGATTGTTTTCCATTATGTTGTTTTGCTTGTGAACTTAGTGATAAAACTTTTCAGTAGTCAGGAGACAGGTGACTGACTTAGAGTGGACGACCAGGTTTCATTGACAGAAAGATGACTTGGTATGTAAATTGCTCAATCGATTACCCTAAGACTAGGACATTGATCAGTTTCAAGCCACGAGGGTTCCAACAAACTAGGATGTCACGAAAGTGACTGAAATATATGTACAAGCGAAATCAAAGATGCAGGAAAGCGGGAATGCCAATTTTGCATTGATAGATGGAGAACTTGAGTACAAGAGGCGCCTGTTGACCAGGTTTTCACTTGCTTGGCAGAGATTTTTTTTTTTTACCAAGGTGCCTGTTTACCAGGTTTTCACTAGGGCAATTTCTCTCTTTATATTTTTTTTTCTTTTCTTTTTCTATTTTTTTTTTTTTAGGACTTTTTCAGATTTTTATGATTTTTTCAAGACTTTTTCAGTTGTACATGTTGTTGGAGCAGAGAATGCTAAGTGAAGAATTTCTTCAAGTGGATGGTGTTAATCGGTTCACATAGTTGTTCTCCTTCTGAGTTTGAGAGTTGATAGGCACCAAAGCCAAATACTGTAGTAACGATGTAGGGACCCAGCCAGTTGGGTTCAAACTTCCCTTTGTTGTCTCAAAATTGTTGATTTTTAGGATTTCCTCTCAGAACTAGGTCACCAACCTGAAATTCTCTTTGTCTAACTTTCTTGTTATATCCTCTGGACATTCTCTTCTAATATACTCTGAGATGATCAAATGCCACTTGTCAACGCTCATCCAGTAATTCGAGTTCTTGCAATCTAGATATTCTATGAACTTCATCAGTAACAAGACCTTGCAAAGAAACTCTTAGAGATGGTATTTCCACTTCAATAGGTAATATTGCTTCAGACCCATACATTAGAGAAAAGGGTGTAGCCCCAGTAGGTGTTCTAATACTTGTTCTATAAGCCCATAATGCAGGATTGAGCTGTAGATGCCAATCCTTCCTAGATTTGTTCACTGTTCTGTGCAAGATAGCCAATAGGTTTTTGTTAGATGCCTTGGCTTGTCCATCACCTTGAGGATAATATATTGATGACCAATGTTTTATTTTGAATTTCTCATAGAGCTTGTCTAGGTCTTTATTCTTGAACTGTCCTCCATTATCAGTCATGATGGATGAAGGTATCCCATACCTGCAGATGATATAGTTTAAGATGAACAAGGTGACTTGTTTACCAGTTGCTTTGGTGAGCAGAACTGCTTCTACCCACTTGGTGAAATAATCAGTGGTAGTTATGATGAATTTATGTCCGTTAGATGAAGTAGGATATATTTGACCAATGAGATCAAAGGCCCATTGTTGAAAAGGCCAATGTGTAGTGAAGGGCAGGGATCCCTTGCTAGAGCATGTATGAGGTTCCCATGTAGCTAACAGTTTTCATAAGTCTTAGCAAATTTAATGGCATCTTTCTCCATGTCTGGCCAGTAGTAGGCAACCCGTAGTAGTTTCTGAGCTAAAGTAAGACCATTCGAATGAGATCTACAAATACCTTCACGGACTTCGATAATGCACATTTAGATTCTTCAGTTTCTAGACACCTAAGCAATGTACCATCCAAACCTCATCTAAATAGATCGTTAGCAATGATGACGTACCGTGAAGCATTTTGGGTCAAGTTTCTTTTATCATTACGGGTAAGATTTTCAGGTATAATTTGGTCTCATAGATAAGAGTAGATGTGGCTATATCAGGATGAGTCATGTCCAATAATAGAATAGACTATTTGGGTCTTAGGAGAATCATAGGCTGAGTAATGTAACTCTTCCACTAGGAATTCAAAGCGAAAATTGGATTCTTGCAACTCAGGTATAGACACCAAGGTGGCTGTAGCATCTGCTGCTCTATTTGCAGATCTGGGAATTTGTTAGAATGATACAAAAGAAAAATATTTCTTGAGATCATTAACCATTCTCTTATAAGGCATCAATTTCTCATCTTGAGTTTGGTATGTATCATTGATTTTATTTATGATCAGCTGAGAATCTCCATAGATGTGTAATTTTGCAACCTTTCATTCAATAGCTAGCTTTATCCCATTCACCAAAGCTTCATATTCTGCAATGTTGTTTGTGCAAGGGAACAAAGTCTTATAAGACTTTGGGATTGAATACTTTTGAGGAGTAATAAATAGTATTCTAGCACCAGAACCATTTTGAGTAAAAGACCCATCGAAGAACATCTTCCAGGGTTGTTGAGTAAGATGCATTATTGATTCATCTAGAAACTCTATATGCAGTGGCTGAGTGTCTTCAAGTGGAGATTCAACAAGTTGATCAACAATTACCTATCCTTTTATGGCTTTGCGTTCCACATATTCAATGTCAAACTCTGTAAGGATCATGACCCATTTCGCCAACCTTCCAGTAAGTGTTGCTTTGTTGAGAAGATATTTGAGCGGATCAATTTTAGCCACTAGTTTAACTAAATGTGATAACATGTAGTGTCTTAGTTTTTGTGATGCAAAGACTAATGCCAAGCATGCTTTTTCTATTTTAGTGTAGTTCATTTCATAAGACACCAATGTTCTGCTGATGTAATAGATAGCCTGTTCCTTTTTATTGTCATCCTGTTGTGCCAGAAGTGCCCCCAGTGATGAATCAGTTGCTGATATGTATAAGATCAATGGTTTACCCTGAATAGGTGGCATCAATATTGGTGGATTCGATAGGTACTCTTTGAGTTGCCAAAGATGTTGTTCACATTCCTGATCCCAATTGTATATTACTCCTATCCTCAATACTTTTGTGAAAGGTTGAGCTTTGTCTACTAGCTGAGAAATGAAGCATTTGATTGATCAGAGACGTCCTTGTAGACTTCTCATTTGACTAATGTTATTCAGAGGTGGCATTTCCATTATGGCTTGGACCTTCTCAGGATCAACCTCAATTCCCTTCTTTGAAATGATGTAGCCAAGTAGTTTACCAGATGTCACTCTAAATGCACACTTTTTTGGATTTAACCGGAGTTTGAACTTTTCCATTTTGTCTAGTATAGGACCTAGCTCTTGAATATGTGTTGATCTCTTCATAGTCTTCAATAAAGTATCATCAACATAATCTTCCATATTATTATGCATCATGTCATGAAAAATAGTAGTGACTTCTCTTTGATAGGTTGATCCTGCATTCTTTAGCCCAAATGGCATGACATTCCAGCAAAAGGTTCCCCATGCATAGGTGAAAGCTATCTTTTCTTGATCTCCAGGAGCTATTTTGATTTGATTATATCTAGAGAATTTGTCCATTAGTGAGTACATCTCATACCCAATAGTCATGTCTACTATCATATCAATGTTTGGTAATGGAAAGTTGTCCTTCAGACAAACTTTGTTGAGATCTCTGAAGTCAGTGCAAACTCTGATAGATTTGTCTACCTTTGACACAAGTACTATGTTTGAAATCCATTCGGCATAATCTATAGCTCTAATGAATCTAGTTTTTATCAATTTTTCTAGCTCAGCCTTGACTAGCAGTGCCACATGAGGGTGCATCTTACGGAGTTTTTGCTTGACTGGTTTAACCCCTGGCATGATAGAAAGATGGTGCATGATGAGATCAGGATCTAGGCCTGGCATATCAGAGTACGTCCATGCAAAATTTATTTTCTTTTTTGAGAATAGATGAGTGAAATCCTTCAATTCTTCCATTGATAGTGATTGAGCTACATGAATGATGTGTGGTGTCCCTTGACTCCCAATGTTCATTGGCTGAGTTGGCTCGATCAATATGGAAGATCTCTCCTAGAAGTGACTTGATAGTATATCAAGTATCTCACCTTCAAGTGCCTCAGAGAGGTTTTCACCCTTCGGTACATCCTTTATTTTCTCTTTTTTAGATTTTGACACCACCACAATGTGGTTTTCGCCATCATATCTCTTATTTTTATTTTTCTTGTTTTTGCGACTAAGATACTTGATATCCGATTTAGTCATGTTTTCACTCTATTCACTGGTGGAAGAGTCCATAGGTTCAACTGCATTGAGGTTATAGGCTAACATATAGTCATTGGCAAAAGTAGGTATATTTATGGGCTAGTTTTGTAAAGTACATTCAATTAGTTCTGGATGTAGAAAGGATACATGTTGGATAGGTTCAAGAGCGTTCATGGTATTGTCATCACAACTGCAGATCGAAAAGTTGAGTTCTAGAAGAATACCTTGCGTAAGTGTCTTGAGACTAGGAAGAGTCAAAACATGATTATTAAAGTTCACGTTAATATTTAGTTGATCTAATCCAATAGACATACTTGTAGCGTCGTTCCCTATGTTAGGCTGGATGTCATATCATGGTTCGACAACAATAAGATTAGTAGACAGATTTTCAACATTTACATCAGATGATTCAAAATTTGATGCTGAGTAGATATTGTCCTGAATAGGACTGTTGTTAGAGTCATCAGAGTCATCGGATGAAGTTTCTGAGTCTTCTTAAAGTGATTTAGTGAGTATATGTATGGTATCAACACCAACATCTTTAATGCTGCAAGTTCCTTCAAGATTTGTTTCATTTATCATTTGTATTTGACATACCTGTTGACATGATCTTACTATTTCTGTGATTTGTTGTCATCTACTCCATTCAGCTTCTTCTGGACTGATAACTAGTTCTTGTTCTGTAGCTTCCAACTCTTCTTATGTAGTGCTATACCTGATTTGTTCTATCTTAGTATAGGGGTACATAGATGAAAATATTTCTGGTATTCTTCCTTCCTTTAGTCCTTTTTCATAGTTTGCTTGTCTTCTTAGTCTAATTTCCTATATTTCCTTCTCTAGTTTTATGTGCATCAGTTCTTGAGTATCATCTGTGATACCGCTAGACTCTTGTGGAGTTTCTGTACTGGATGTATCTGAGAGGTGGTTAGGACCCCATTCATACTCATTTGAGTCAGTCTCTGAATTGTCTACTTGTTTCCTACCAATGTATGTGACTGGAACTTTCAGTGGTGCAAACAATTATCTGATTCTTTCTACTTCATCTCTTATATCCTCTGGGACCTCAACTCCTTGTATTATTATAGCTGACACCATCAGAGCTTGAGTGTTGATTGTTTCTTCTTTCTTGACTATTGATTCCTCTTTCTCTTTTACACACTCTGCTTGAGTTTGTTGAGCATTTGTTTCCTGTAATGTTAAAGGTGATATCCTTTTCTGCCACTTAGACTTAAAAGCATGTTTTTGGTCTGAGATCTTTTTTGGATTGTACCCCAGTCCAGCCTTATCATTTATTGATTTTGTGTGTAGCTGAATTGGTTCAATGCTACCCTTTTGATGTTTTCCTAGGGGACCAGTACCTGAATATCCCATGCATTGAATCATCTTTTAGCCAAGACCATATTGGGTTGAGGAAATCTCATAATGTCATACCTCCTCATTTTGACTATCTTCCTTGAAAAGCCAGTTAAGAACAACATCCTCTTCTATTTCATCTACCAAGGAAGTAGAAGATTGTACAAAAAGACCATCATATATGATATTCGGAGCTAAAGTTTGTGTTCTCATAGCCTCTGATGGTTTGCCCAATTGTTTTGGTGATGGAGGGAGAGAAACTAATGAGAGTACTAGTTCTATCTTGTAGCCATCGATGTCGGTATTTGTAATCTTCAATTTCTTTTCCAAGTCTTTCATCGGAGCTTCTAGGTTTTCACTTGTAGAGGCTGCCCTATTATGAGGTACAAAAGTATTAGCACCTTTTATTAATGCATTATAGGTGACATTTGTATCAACAAGAATACTGACTTCTATTCCATTATAAGGAAATTTTAAACATTGATGGTATGTTGATGGAACTACCTTCATCTCATGAATCCACAGCCTAGCCAATAAGATATTGTATGACAAAGGAAGATCAAGTACCTGAAAAAAGACATCTCTTTCTATAGGTCCCACCCTAATTGGTAATGATACTAGACCTTTAGAGGTCCTTTCTTCTTCATCATAGGCTTTAATTGTTATTTTCTTGGTGGGATTAAGAACATTTTCATAGAATCCTAGTTGTGTAAGCAGACTGTAAGTACAAATATTCAACCTAGCGCCTCCATCTATCAAAACACATTTGACTCTGTGTTTATGGATCATGGCTTCAATATGCAATGACTGATTATGTGGATGATTTAGTGAGTTGTCATCTTCTTCAGAGAAGGTCAAATAGTGAGATGAAGTTAGATGACCCACCATAGACTAAAACTGATCAATATCTAAATATTTGGGAACATTAGTGGTGAGCAATGCTTTGTCTAGGGTCTCTTTGTGAGTAGATGAGAGTTTTAGCAATTCAAAGATTGAGATTTGAGCATTTGTCCTTTTCAACTTTTCAACAACGCTATATCCAGAGGATGATGTTGAAGTTAGCCTTTTAAATTTATCCAAGGTCTATTCTTTTTGTTTGTTTGACAAGGCTGGTGGGTTCGATGTTGCTTGAGCTGGGTTGGAAGAACTAGCTCCTTGGAGAGTGACTTTCTTCTGAGAACGGGTCAGAGCTCTTGCATATCGTGATTCATTTGGTTTATCTTGGACTATAATCACATTGTAATATTTTGATTGGGAAGGCTCAATCATGTTGATGACATTGTTATTGTTGGTATAAGTATAATTTACTTTGGCACCTCCTTTGGTCTTTGATGCATCACCTTGTTCGTAAATAGGTAAAGGGTCCTTAAATGCTTTGTGATCAGCATTGGTTGGGTGATTCCCGACAATAATTTTACCAGCGTCTATGAGATCTTGAATCTCATGTTTGAGCTTCATGCAATTGTTTGTGTTGTGACCTTTATTCTGATGGAAGTCACAGTATTCATTTTCTCTTCATCATTTTGGTTTGATTTCTAGATCATATGGTCTGGAGTTATTTGGTAGTGTTATCAGGTTGTTTTCCAATAGAGTTTTGAAAGTGGATTCATATGATTCTTCAAGAGGAGTAAAATAATGCTTAGGTTTTGAAAGCCAAGGCTTCTCTTTGAACCATTCTTTTATTTTCTTTGGAGGATTTTTCGCTGCAACTTCAACAACTTTAAGTACTTGTGTGCAACTAGCCAAGTTGAATATCATAGGCTTTGAGTTGGTTTTAACAGTGTCTACTACTCCGTTATTAACAAGTTCTTATTGTTGTCTTTACCATACTTCCAATACTTTTTTTTCTCTTTAGAGCTAGATTTTGGTTGTGTTTCTTTCTAAGGTGAGATATCCCCCTTCTTTATAAGCACATCTTCCATTTGAATGACATTATCTACCATTTTGTTAAATGATGGGTGTACTTGCATTTGTATACTATATTTCAATTCTGGAACCAAGTTGTTGACGAATATGTCCATTTTCTCAGAATCTGGGATAGTTCATGAATACCTGGAGAACATCTTTCTCCAATGTTGGAGGAAAGTAAGAAAAGGCTCCCTTGTTTTCTATTTAGTATTGCAAATCTTGATCATAGTCACAAGATGTTGAATGTTGTATGATTATTGTTGTAGGAATAGTTGGATTAGTTATTGAAATGTTTTTATTCCTTTAGGTAGAATTGAGAACCATTCCATGGCTTGTCCTCCTAAACTCCTCGGGAAAAGGCACATGAGATACGTTTGATCGTGCATGAACTCCATACAGGCAACACAAAACTCTCTGACATGATCTTGAGGATTTGAGGTACCGTCATATTTGTCAAATTTTGGGATCTCAACTTGTGAAGGGAATGGAGGCATGTATAGATTCTTGTCAAATGGAAAAAGGCATATTGTCTCTAGAGAATATTGTTTTGGGGACTTATCCTTATTCTTCAGTTTAGTGATCTCGGTCCGTAAGGCTAGTAATTGTTTGTGTACCATGAGTATAGGTGATTCTTCCTTTTTAGTAACGAGTGTCTGAACATCATATCCAGTAGGAAGCTTGGCACCTTGTTTTGCTAGTTCTAAGAAATAGTCTTCCTTTTCTCGAGTTAGGATAGATTTCATCATTTTTAGAAGTCTTTATCCTTTTGACAGTCATGAATTTCTTTTTCTGGAGGTTCAATGTCTTCTTTAGCTTCACTTGATGAGGAATCATCATCAGTTTCATGAACATTAAGGTTGTCTTTTTCATTGTATTGTGTCTCATGTATAGTGGGAGATTCAAGTTCATCAAAAATTGGTATTCTTGATGATGAAGGTTTGTCAGTGAGTGAGTCCTCCATGTAATATGGGTTATCTTGGTATGTGAAGGGTTGTCCTTTACCTTTGGCTTCTTTCTTACAAGAACTCCTTGTTTGAATAGGCTTTTTTATGGATTAGTGTGACCTAAAGTTGTTTGTGATGCAAAGGTCAAGATCAATTTCAAAGCTAGTTGTTCGGTTAACGTATTTGTTTGAGAGAAGCAACTGAGATTTAGTCTGGTTTCAGGAAAGATCTATCCTGTATAAGACATTTATCTAAGTTGATTCGAGTGTAGTGACCAAGATTCAGTCTGGTTTCAGGAATGATCTATCCTGTATAAGATGTTATCTAAGTGACTTAGGTTTGATAGGTAGTTGATTGAACTAGCTGAAAAGATGATCAACCAAATCATGCAACGCAAATGGCAGAGGTACATTGTCTTGATCTGTTTATGCTTAGGATGATGATAACCAATATTATGTTCGCTATAGACTGTTTGAGGCAAGTTTGACTACTTTGTACTGATAAAACCAAAGATTCGTACGATAGGATTTACTAATATGGATGACAATTTAATAGCTTCAGGATGATAACAGTTCTATTTCGTACAAGCTGCTGCCTAGTACCATACGACAAATAGGTATGTCCAGAATGACAAAAGATTCAGTGTAGTTTTTGTTTCGTATGACACATGATTTAGCTTCAGACGAGAGAGTATCAGGATTCATACGACAGAGGATTGAGCTCAGACAATAGATTTTCAGGATCGTATGACACAGGATATGGTACAGGATGATACATGATCAGATTCGTACAAGTGTTCATAGGGCAGAGACTAAAATTCTGAGTTTTTCAATAGCTGAGTATGACAACTGAGTATGACCAATTCTGAGCTGGAGTGATTTTTGACTAGGATAGACTAGTTTTGGACAAAATTTCAACTTAGGATGGATTAGTTCTAATACGGATAGAGTTTTTGATCACTGAGTTATTTCTTGTTTTCTCCAATTTTTGATATTTTAGTTTTTGTTTCAGGGATGAAAACACAAAAAACACGTAGTATAAATAGTAACTCCAATCACAACATGCATGCCCTAAGGAATTTGGTGAGAGAAGAAAACCTTTGCTTGTAGACTCAGCTACATGCCCAATAGCTAATCAGAATACGACCGTTGAGTCTCACGCAATGGATTCTCAATGCCGTATTATCCGACTCCAAACTCTAATGGGGGCACGAAATGACAAGTATCTTGGGAGATTATTATCTCTCTTGCACAAAGATTATCCCCCTTTCAGAGGTGAACCAAGTAGCTTCTAATTTTAATTGGATCTAGTAAGGGGTTTGTTCGGTGCATCGAGGTATAAACTCAATTAAGAGGTCTCCCAGCCTTGAAAACCAAGGTTTAATATACCCGAAGGTATGGTGGAGAGCTATTCCCGAGCACTGTCGTTGACTTGGTTTTCATCAAATCACGTTTATTTTATAGTGGCCTGGAGTACTTGGCATTTAACCGTTCCCACTTAGCTCTTTCCCCTCACATCGACCATAATGAATTTAAGAGTTTTTCAACCCTTCGGGAGGGTAGGCCTATTAAAGATGTACAAATATCAAACAAAGAAAAAGCCCAAGGGTCTGGATTTCTGATTGTCTAGAAAAAGACAAGAGCATACTCTCCTACCTCTCAGAATCTTCTAAAAACATGAAAGACATATTTTTTCTTTAACTAGATAGCAATTTAGGTGCCTAAAAATGAATTGAAAGATTACATGATGTTTGGTTGATTCTTCTCAGGCAACCTGCAAAGACAACGAACCAGTAGTCATATTGTCTTTGTGCGACAAGCATATTCTTCAACAAGCGTTTTGCAAAAAATGATTAGGCTGTGAAAAATTCTAAGACAGACAGATGAACAACCAGGGTCAGTCGTCAGAATAATCAATTTGAACAGAAAACCAAAATCATGGAATTTTCTTTTTGTTTTAAATTTTTAACCAGAAAAATACAGAGCCATATGACAGAGTTTACTAGATAGTACGATACAAGATTCCTTCTCGTACGATATAGAATTACATTTCGTATGATACTTGCAGTTTGTCATTTTAGCCTATGGGAAATGTCGTACGAGATGACACAGAGACTGTATGGACGAAAATCTGAAAAGTCAAAAATCTGAAAAATAACAAAAATAAAAAAGTCAGTCTTGGAGGCCGAAAAATGTAGTCTTTTGCCCCCTGGTGGGGGCCAGAGATGTGTGTGTGAAAAAGGGTCTATAGCTGCAAGCACAACACTTCAATTAAGTCATTAGATGTATGGTTAGTAAATCAATAATCAATAATAATAAACCATAACAAAGAGACTAATTGCCTTCTAAAAGATGCGAGTATAAGATTGCTCTCAGATTTTTATAAGCAATACCAGTGACTAGACTACACCAAGATGAAGGATTTAATCTATATGAGGATGATATTAGGCTAAAATGGATGCAAGATGGATGAAAGATTCAAGCAATAATGAATTCAAGCAATATGAGTAAACAAAACATGGATGCAAATAATCTAAAAAAGCACAATGTATTCAATGACTCCAGAGCAAAAACCAGTGTAATAATAATCTCCAAGCGTGTTCTCAAAAATATCTGGGGTGAATTGAATGAGAGTTGAAGGCTGAATTTATAGAGAATTACAAGAGAGATGATGAAAAAGCTCAATTTAGGATTAATTGAAAATAATTGAGAAATCAGGTTCAATTAACCTTGAGATAGATTCCAATTCTAGTTTAATTGAAATGCATTTATATAAGAAGTTCAAGTTGCATTAGAAAATAATATTAAATTAATTCCATGCATTTGTGATAAAAATAGATAATTCTTTGATTTATTCAAGAAAAGAGTCTTTTTAATGCAACTGAACTTCTTTTTCTGAAAAGCTTTGAGTTCCAATTTTAGAGACTAATCAATAATTCAATTAATTGCTTTTCTGACTTCAAGTTCTAAATTTAGAAAAAGAAATAATATCTAGTTTGATTTCTCTCTCAATTCAATTCTTTTATTTTATTTTCAATTCAACTCTTGCTTTGTAATTAATTCCTCTTTTGTAATAAATTAATTCTTTTTGCACGATTAATGGTAAATTTATTAATTAATTAAATATGCTAGGATATTTAATAAATTAAATAGGGTAATTGATTAAAATGATTTTCTTGGAATGATTCAATTAATTAAATGAATATTTAATTAATATTGAGTAATTTATTTGCTATGCGACATTTGATGATTAAAGAATTAATAATGTGCTCAAAGTTGATTTATTTGCCTTTGGTTAGGACCTTGGTGATGTTGTTGAGATTAGGGGCCCATGGTTTAGATGACCATTATTAGGATATTACACTACCATATCAAAGTAAACTCTATTTTTCCAATATTTGTATTGACTAGATTACCCAAAAACATTAACATTAATTAAAAAGAATTATTGAAATAACCACTTATATATATATATATATATATATATATTAGGAAACAACAGGTAAGAATAGAAAACAACCCAAGAATAAACAGGATACATACACAATGCCCAATGCACAGATCATAGATAAAATTCAATCCAAGCCCAACATATTTAAATAAAAATAACTAGGATTAATTTAAAACTTAATAACCAGAATCACAGTTGTATATATATATATACATGTATATATATATATACATGTATATATATGTATACATATATATACACATATACATATATATAAATATATATGTATATGTATATATATATGTATACATATATATACATGTATATATATATATATATACACATGTATATATATATATATATATATATATATATATATATATATATATGTATATATATATTTTTTTAATTTTTTAAAAAGAACTGGGATTAAGAATCTGGAAATCTAGAATGAACAAATTTTCTCAAACAACACAATGATTTGCAATTCAATCCAGAAGAAATTTAACATGCAACAGAAGAACCAGAATTTTCCTACCTTTTTATGCTTTATGGAAAGATAATAGTCCAGAACAGTATTCACATGTACACATACAGTGAGCTCCTATCCAGTTAATTCCAACAATCCTCCCAAATTCTTTTCCCAAAATCAACTTGAAAACCCAGATTTCCCAAAAACAATTCTTTGAAAACCCCCCAAAAAAACTAAGGAAAAACCAATTGCAAATTTGCAGAGCAAAAGGAAGATTCATGACAAAGTTTCCTCCCCCAAACAGCAAGGAAAGCCCAAAATAAAATATCTTTTCCAAAATGTAACTCCTGACATGCAGATTCCTCCATTAATTAAAAACATTAATTATTTTATTAATTAATTTGTAACTCCCACTCACATGCAAATACTCTAATTTAATATTAATTCTTTTCTTTAATTTTATTTATTTTTAAACAAATAAGAAATAATTCTAATTTAATAATTTATTACAAATGTAATGAAAATACTAAATAGACAAGTTTATAATTTACTATTCAATTAATCCTTCCAAAATAATCTAGGCACTCAAGTCACTAAATAAATAAGTCAAATGGAGAACTATAATGAACCCGTTGTAAACAAAAAGATTTTTCAAAATTAATAAAATATAGTTTAGTGGCATGCCCACTTTTATCGAAAAAAAAAAATTTATAATGAATTAATCTTTAAAAACACCAATATTATTTTCGAATTGAAAAGTTTATAATTTACTATTCAATTAATCCTTCCAATATTATAAAATAATCTAGGCACTCAAGTCAATAAATAAATAAGTCAAATGGAGAACTATAATTAATTATAATGAATTAATCTTTAAAAACACCAATATTATTTCTGAATTGGTTAAATAATTTAACTCTTAAATTTTGACTAATTTAGAATTAATTAATTAACTTAATTCCAAATACTAAGAGGGGGCAAAATATTAATCTTTTCCCAAATTATCTACTATAAGCAAGAGCAACAATCCACAACAACTCAAAACACAGAGTTCTAAAAGAGGGTAATCACTGACAAGTCCTGACCAACAAGGGACTAGGGTGCCTGATGGGGGCCTGACTGTGTTGGTAAATAGATTTGTCACTGTGATTGTTTCTTTGAAATTGACCTTGTTCTCTTAAAGAGCAGTGACAAACGTTCTGTTGTTCACCAAAAGTGATAACTCAAGAACACCTGCAATTGATCTATGAAGTAGCCAATTCAATCTATGAAGAATCTCAGGGCTTGGACAACATGAAAAGGATATGAATCCTTCTACTCTCCAGGCTCTGCAAAACCTAGGCGGGTATACCTTTGATGCTTAGAATTAAACCTACTACACACCTATGACAGCATCAACATAAATAGATAGATCTCACCAGGGCTCTAAAACAAGTAGTTTATTGCAAATAGGCTAGATCTACACATAAAACTCAACTATGCTTGAGCATGAGATAGATGAAACATTTCAAAACATAACATAAACTAAAGATATTCTGATTAGATTTTAAGTTGGTTTGAGAACCCCCTTAATTGCAAGATCAGTGCCTTATCCAAGGGCAACAGAGTCATACATCAAACTATAAGTGAAATCACTCATTGCAAATCCATCTTCATCATGAAATCTTTCTGCATTAATGCCTTACATAATGCATTACTAAGCCTATCCATAGAAAATATCAGATCCAGAAGCATGAACCCTATTTTATTAATGTTTGCTCACAAAGTTTAAAATCTTCCTTGAAGATTACCTACAAACAAGCATTACACTCACAAACACAATTGTTTATGACAAACTTGGTCCTCCTTAAGAATCAAATTTGAATAAAATGAAGATACACTTCAGAGACAAATTCTGTGCGAATTTGTGCATGCCTTACATACACAAGAACCTGCAACAAATAACACCTATAGGAAGAAAATAAGACTCCATTCTATGGAAAAGGACATTGCCTTGTACAATCTTCAAGAATACTCAAAATTGGAAACCATGAAAAAATGGAGCCATTTTCCAAATTTCTGGAACCCCTACAAATGAGAAGAATTGAGAATAAGAAGAGGAGGAAAAGATCAGATCTCATCAGAACAAGCCAAGTGTCTCCTCTGTCCCTAATTGCAAAATAACTTCTTCATTCCCATGGAAACTGCTCTCAAAACATCCCAAATTGGTTAAAATTAACTACCTGGTTAGATTCTTCACTCCGAGAGCTTTTTGGAAACATATAATACTTCATATTTTGGCCAAAAATAGAGCCCTGAGCAAATTAATCATTCACATGTGCACAATCATTTAAATTTTTGAATTTTTAATATAGTTTCAACTATATAATAAACCTGATTTAACTTTGATTTTTGGCTCTTGATTGTGCCCTGACGCTTTGCCACATGGCGACCTTCGATTGGTTCGCAAGGTCTACTGGGTGCCACCTCAACTGACACCTCATCATCACCACGTGTCCGCTTGCTTGTCTATCCACCCATACGCCACGTGTGTGCCACATCACCACCATTGGGATGGGGCCCACCTGTTGGACCTCTGACTGGACCTGCCACCTAAGTGCCACTTGGATTTTGCCATTTCGCAGACGGTATGTTCCATGCATCTTCAAGCTCCGAAATCGCGCAGACCGTCAGATCAACCCGAACTTGCTCGATCTTTACCACTTCGTTTTTGCTTCATTTTCGGTCTGAGCCTTTCGCCATTTCACGGACCTTAACCTTCATGCATCTCACCTTCGCGAAGTCATGCCGACCGTCGATCCTCTCCAAACCTGCTCGCTAGTTAAGTTGGTCTTTCTCTGCAAAATTTCACCCGCCTGCTCAACATCTAAGTGGACCTGCCACCTGAGTGTCACCTGGCTTTCGCCATTTCGTAGACGGTATGTTCCATCCATCTTCAGGCTCCAAAATCACGCAGACCGTTGGATCAACTTGGACTTGCTCAATCTTTACCACTTCGTTTTCGCTTCATTTTCGGTCTGAGCCTTTCGCCATTTCGCGGACCTTAAACTTTGTGCATCTCACCTTCGTGAAGTCACACCGACCATCGATCCTCTCCAAACCTGCTCCTTGGTTAAGTCGGCCTTTCTCTGCAAAATTTCACCAGTCTACCTCGAGAAGCATGCCTGCTTGGGGTCCACATGTCGCCATCTGTCACCTCCTCAGGTCGCCTTCGGATCCGCGCCCACACGCGTGTGGTCCGCCTTGGGCACCCAACAGGCACCGTCCGTCAAAAGCCTTGATGGCTTTGAAATTATATTTGTGTGGAGTATTGCTTATATATACCAAAAAATACCTCCGCCCAGCCAATGTGGGATTAAAACATTAAGCTTGGGACTGCATTTTGGAGCTTTGTCTGAGACTTTCATGGCTGGAAATGCATTTGTTTAAAATCTTCTGAGCTTCCTTATTCATCACCACGTCTAGCTTGCAGTAGATGGGAGGGCACGTGAGGGAGAAGCTACAGCTGAAGTTTGTTTGCATTTGAATTTCTTCAAAATTTCAAAGCACACTTACATGCCATGCTAAGGAAGAGAGGACTGCTGACCATTTGTTTGAAAACCTTTTAAATACCTCCTCCACCATACCACATGAAGGGGATAATACTCCTACTGAAAGCACTTTTTTATTTCACTTACCATACTGGAGAGGGGAATTTGGCACCATGCCAATTGCAATTGCTTGAAAGTTTACTGATGTGTTGTTCCTGCAGCCAGAGGCTTCACGTGAGGAGCTTGTTGGGAAGGTTGTAAAACACTCCGTTACAGTTGCTGAAGACACATCATGTTCCCTTCTTCACCAAATGCTACCATGTAACATGCCTCTGCCTATTCCATGACCATGTAGAGGAGAGGATGGACTTTAACGCCACTTGCATTAGTTAAAGTTGCTGCTTTTTTATTTGCATTATTCCATGTTTGCTGTTGTTTAAACATCACGTGAGCATTTGCCTTTTCTGTTTCCAACCCCTTCAAGCACACCACGTGAACTTGGAGATGTGGAGGTCCTCTGTAGCATGTTAAATTCATTCTTACTGCCCCCTTCTACATCACGTTCGAGATTGGAGGGAAAACATGGCATTGATTTGCATTCGACTGTTGATTTTGATGAAGTTTCAACACCACAGAGAGGGAGGACTGGCAGGTTGCATTGGCTTTGGGGTTTTTTTTTTTATCCTTTGTGTGGCCTCCAAGTTTTGAATTTTAAATGGTCTCCAAACAGCCTCTACACAGGGAATGATACTGTTGCTTTTCTTTGCTATGGTCAAATGTTGCTCTCTAAAACTCCACCCAAGGAGTCAAACTGCTATTTGCATTTCCATTGCCCTTTCTTAGCCATGCCACATTGCTTTAACTTGCCAATAAATGTTTTAAAACATGCTCCCACAACACCGCCAGTAGGGATATGGGGAGGCACATGAGGGGGGTTTGACTAGTATTTCATTTTCCCACAGCATTGCTTCAAATTCAATAAAGCTTTCTCAACACCATGGCTGGGAGTGAAGAATGTTGGCAATTGTCATGGAAATTGAACTTTACACCTGATAATTGCATCTTGCTGAAGCTTAAATGCCTCCCAACTCCACGCTATCAATTGCAAATTGGCTTGAAATTTATGTTGCCCTCTTTTCATTTACCTGAAAGTTTCCAATGGCTTTTTCACCAGCCAATTACATTTGATTGAAGTTTTAAAAAACGCCCCTTTCAAAAACCATGCAGGGAGCATATTGGAATTACACCTTTCTCTATTCACCAAAGTAATGAGACACAAAGGATCATAATATAGACCGAGCAAGCGGTAACAACATTAGCATGCATGAAGAACACTTTACCATAAAATTGATGCACAGGCATGGGCCAGGTCGGACCCCAAAGTGGGTCCGACTAAATTTTTTTTTCGTTTTCATGCAACTAACCTCTGAAATGACTCACGGACCTCAAACATACCTCTGGAAACAATCAACATCATTTTCAGATCATTAAACCGCATTTTTCAACTTTCAGGCACTTGCGCCACATTTTCTCATTTAATCACGAAGACGTAATTTTCAAAGTGGTCAAAACACCTTTCTGGATCTCACCGTCTGATAGGCGTGTACTCTGATATACAAGAATGAACGCTGCTAAGCGATTTATCAAGACGAGTCCTGAGCAAAGAGATATTAATTTTCAAAAAAGCCCAACTGGCTTTGTCAACACTGCGGACCTGACGAAGTCAATGTTCTGGCAACACATGATGCCTTTCTCAAAAATATCAAACGACCTCCGTAGGCCCTCAAATTTGAAACATAGGTACCTTGAAGTACATATTAAATCTTTGTATTCTCAGTTTGACCAAAATTCTGACTGGGTGCAAACGGCGCGCTCATGAAAATGGCTACTTTAACTGATATAGCATTGAAAGTACGGATCATTGAAAACGATGACTCAATGAACCCTTTTGAAAACCGATCAAACAGATTGGTAGAGGCTTGAAACTTGAAATGTAGCTCATCATTTATACCAACATTATCTCAGAACAAACATTATGTCATAACACTTATTGAGGCAACTTTTACACTTATGCAAAACAGGGCTCCGACTAGCTGTCAAAACAGGGACTAGTCAAACTACACAAACTACAAACAGATTGATCTTCAAAAACTGAGCAGATGGATTCATTAGGACTTGAAAATTTGCAAGATAACTCACATTTATGCATAGAATTGAATCCATTTTGAATTTTTCCATGACGATCAATAGGGTAAGAGATGTAATAACTCAAAATAGGCTACTCAATAAAATCTGCATTTGTGCCTAAAATGCACTTTCAGCTCACCCCTTGAAATGGGTACCCGATAAAGTTGTCCAAATTGAATTCTGAAAGTTGTACATCACTGTATAGGCCAAATGAAAGGTGTAGGACATGAATCCCGAGTCTTACCTCTTGCAAATCAACTGGCTCCACTTTACCCTCTCTAACTAAGCCATTCAAACTGACTCATTTAGGTACTTTTCTGACATGCAGAGCAAAATTTTGAAATGGGCCTCTAAAATTGAATCAATTTTAATGAGTCCCAACAGTGGCTCTGACTGGGGATGGTTGATTGCAAGATCAACACAAGAATCCAGATATCTTTGGTTAAGTAGACCATCCAAAAGATGGATCGTTCTTCTCTTCTCTTCTCAAAAATAGGGCATCCTTATTTTACCCAAACAGTAGGGCACTTTATTGAAAACCACACAACTGAAAGAAAAGCGACTATACAATAGATACAAACATGCTTAAAACTGAATATAAGATGCTCAATTAATCTTAGCATTTACGTCTATCAAAAATCTGATTCTCATCACTTGATACCATGATCCAAACAAAGGCACTTTTCAATAACAGCTGAGCATAATTCTTATAATCAACCTTTGTTGTCTCATTACTGTAATAGTTGGTGTGCATACCTCTTGTCTGATTTTGAACTTTGTAATCACACACTGCTTCAACACAAGTAAAAACATGAGACAATTCACCATAGAGGCCTTCCAACAAGATACCGTACATTTCCCTATCCCAATCAATTCTACCATTAGCAAGGGCATCATCATGTTGAATCTCAAAAATAAAACATTCATTTTCAACATTGTAATTCTTATCAGCACATGCCTTATTATCATTTAAATCAATAGAATGAGGGACACTATTAACCAACTGATGCAAACAAGGAGCATAAATGTTACAACCCAGATGTGATACTTCACTATGCTGATCACACTCTATACTCTCCTTGTTTATCAAACTCAAAACTTCTGCATTCTCAATATCCCATTCATGGAAAATAATGTATACCTCTGGCTGAAGCAAATCCTCAGCTAAGTCTTCCTCATTCAGGCTTACATCCACCTGAAACACTTCCATTTGTGGTCTAAAATAATCGTCACACAACCCATGCCTCTTATCTTCATCATGAAGTAATTTTTTACAACCCATGCTATTGCTGTTCAGAACTTCATCAACATTACAAACTTGTTCACCACAAGGGGAAATCTCAACATTTTCATCAATGAAATCAGCATGATGGACATTTATACCAAAAAAAAAAAATTCCATATCTGGTTCAAGCTTACTATCATCATTTTCATTCTCTTCATGGTACCTCAAACTCTGAAAGCATTCAAACACGAGTTTACTTAAATCTGAAAATAAAACATTATCAACACTGTCACATACATTCTTATCTTCAAAAACACTTTCGTTTTCAGATTCATAACAGAGGTACATAACTTGGTCTCCTCTTACATCATCTTCACAAGATGAATAATAAGAATTCTCATAACCATCATCAGTTGCATGACTGACATTCATTTGCTGATCAAAAGAAAGTGAAACACTCGTGCCAAGATCGTTCTCATTCTGAAATTGATCTTCATTGTTCATTTGCATACCTTCAAGGGGCTGGGAATAGAACTCATTATCCTCATAATCAGCAACACCACTCCATTCTGAAACACATTCATCACTGGGTATACTTGCATTGAACACATCATCAACATCATTCACAATTTCATTTTCAGATTTATCAGACTTAAACAAAATCTGATTTATATTGTATTGCACATTTTCACTTGCATAATCAACCACATTTGGTGATCCTTCAGTACTTGGCATTTCAACATCAAATACATCAACAACATGTAAAGATTGATGGTTATCATTACCATAATTTTCATTATTTTTAACCTTAGGAGATGCATGATTAACTTGATAATTGGCAGTGACATAGTCAGCATAACTGGCATACAAATCAAATGGTACATATCCCTTGTATATATGAATTTGAGCCGTATCAGCATTATCACAACATTGCACATTAATCATTCCATCATTACTGTGAGAGGCAACCGGCATTAACAATAGAGGATCTTGACTCTCATTCAAATTTGAAGCACATGCATCAACAAAACCATTCAGAACAACAGAGCTTGATGCACCTAGACACGGAATGATTTGCTCAACTTCACATGGTATTTCACCATTGAAGGTGCTTTGACAAGAAATTACAGCAGACACAAATTTCTTGGCTATCTGAAATTTCAAATTATTTTCAATGTCCCTAGCTGTGTTAAAAGCTTCATACAAAGTCTTAGGTTCTTTGTTTCTCAATAGGAAACCCATCTTCTTACCAAAAGCACTCATATAAATATCCAGACATACCGTATCATCAAACTTATACTTTATATAAATTTTAGACAAAGCTTGTCAAAATCTGATATTAAATGTTGATACCAATTCATCTTCCTTGATTTGTATATAAGTGAATTCTTTTATCATATCATAATCACTCACTTTTTCATCAAATTGGTCTATGAAATCTGAAACTAATTCTTCCCATGAGGAAATACAATCTACCGGCAAAAAAGAGAACCAATCCCTTGCATCCTCTTTCAATGATTGGACAAACAACTTCATGCACACATCCTCTTGGCAAATTTCAAATTCTCCTATCAAATCTGAAACTCTTTTCAAGTGTTGACATGCTAATTCTGATTTCTTCCCACTGAATATAGGTAAATACTTTCTGATTTCTGTGGGTATGGAATTTGGGTAACCCGGAATACCTTCAAAGTTTAGAGCAACATAATACTTCATACTGAAACTCTTCCTATTACATGGTTGTTCTAGTTTACTAGGCATGGTCATATGTGGAAATACACAAGGCTGAAAAACTTCACTGCTCATTTTTTCCTACTTCCACAAATGATTATGCAACCTTGTGTTGAATGATAAAACACTTCAAGCACATATCATCATACTGAAACTATTCCTAACATTGCTTGACACAAAGTTTTTCCTAAATTTGCATACTATGGAAGATCATAAACACTGGATATTTCAGCAGATTAGCTATGCAAATTTATTTTGGGATTCTTCTTTCCCTCTAGACTAGTGTTGTTCACTAAATGGGAAAACAACATTACACATTCAAATTTTCAGAAGAGATGTCTTGCATTTAAAACCTCTGAAAATACCTAGAGATTTGCAGCTGTAAACTCTTGTAGATCTGAAGATTAACTTCCACTTTTAGCACTGTCTTTTACCTCTGAGTTGCCACCTCTTGCATAGAGGATATTTTGAACAACAAGATACCATTCAATCACAAATTTAATTCTCTTTACTCCTTCGATCTCGCTGCAATAAACACTCTTCTAGGCTACAAACACATAGATTTGGGAATAATCAACACCACATCCATGTATATCTTTCTGCACTTTATACCAAACTTTTATGATGAAGAATTCATGTGTAGATCTGCATTAGTAGTGATAATCCATATCTTTGCAATTATATTAAAAAACCGTAAAAACCTTGTGCAATACTAATTGCACAAACATTAAACACTGGTATGAACTACATAGTCGCCACCCAATAAGGAATTGGGGAAAAATTCGCATACAGCTGCAAGGACTTGCTCACAACTCAGGAACATGAATTTACTGTTACTCCTTCATAATATATGACATGAGAAAACATATCATTTTGCAGATCCAGAACACTAAACACTCTCTTCACCATAAAATCAATCTCAAAACTTTGTGCATACACAATGGACAGACTGGCTGGATATGAAATTAGGAAATTCTTATTCAACAATTCCCCAGCAGAGTCGTCACTTTTGTTGTTCACCAAAAGTGATAACCCAAGAACACCTGCAATTGATCTATGAAGTAGCCAATTCAATCTATGAAGAATCTTAGGGCTTGGACAACATGACAAGGATATGAATCCTTCTACTCTTCAGGCTCTGCATAACCTAGGCGGGTATGCCTTTGATGGTTAGAATTAAACCTATTACACACCTAGACAACATCAACATAAATAGATAGATCTCACCAGGGCTCTAAAACAAGTAGTTTATTGCAGATGGGCTAGATCTACACATAAAACTCAACTATGCTTGAGCATGAGATAGATGAAACATTTCAAAACATAACATAAACTAAAGATATTCTGATTGGATTTTAAGTTGGCTTGAGAACCCCCTTAATTGCAAGATCAGTGCCTTATCCAAGGGCAACAGAGTCATACATCAAACTATAAGTGAAATCACTCATTGCAAATCCATCTTCATCATGAAATCTTTCTGCATTAATGCCTTACATAATGCATTACTAAGCTTATCCAATAAAAATATCAGATCTAGAAGCATGAACCCTATTTTATTAATGTTTGCTCATAGAGTTTAAAATCTTCCTTGAAGATTACCTACAAAAAAGCATTACACTCACAGACACAACTGTTTATGACAAACTTGGTTCTCCTTAAGAATCAAATTTGAATAAAATGAAGATACACTTCAGAGACAAATTCTGTGTGAATTTGTGCATGCCTTACATACACAAGAACCTGCAACAAATAACACCTATAGGAAGAAAATAAGACTCCATTCTATGGAAAAGGACATTGCCCTATACAATCTTCAAGAATACTCAAAATTGGAAACCATGAAAAAATGGAGCCATTCTCCAAATTTCTATAACCCCTACAAATGAGAAGAATTGAGAATAAGAAGAGGAGGGAAAGATCAGATCTCATCAGAACAAGCCAAGTGTCTCCTCTGTCCCTAATTGCAAAATAAATTCTTCATTCCTATGGAAATTGCTCTCGAAATATCCCAAATTGGTTAAAATTAAGTACCTGATTGGATTCTTCACTCCGATAGCTTTCTGGAAACATATAATACTTCATATTTTGGCCAAAAATAGAGCCCTAGGCGAATTAATCATTCACATGTGCACAATCATTTAAATTTTTGAATTTTTAATATAGTTTCAACTATATAATAAACCTGATTTAACATTGATTTTTGGCTCTTGATTGTGCCTTGACGCTTTGCCATGTGGCGGCCTCTGATTGGTTCGTAGGGTCTACTGGGCACCACCTCAACTGATACCTCATCATCACCACGTGTCTGCTTGCTTGTTTGTCCACCCGTATGCCACGTGTGTGCCACATCACCACCACTGGGACGGGGCCCGCCTGCTAGACTTCTGACTGGACCTGCCACTTGAGCGCCACCTGGCTTTCACCATTTCATAGATGGTATGTTCCGTACATCTTCAAGCTCCAAAATCACGCAGACCGTCGGACTCGGACTTGCTCGATCTTTACCACTTCGTTTTCGCTTCATTTTCAATCTGAGCCTTTCGCCATTTCGCTGACCTTAACCTTCATGCATCTTGCCTTTGTGAAGTCACGCCAATTGTCAATCCTCTCCAAACTTCCTTGCTAGTTAAGTCGGCCTCTCTCTGCAAAATTTTGCCCATCTACCTCGAGAAGCGTGCCTGCTTGGGGTCTACATGTCGCCATCTGTCACCTCCTTTGGTTGCCTTCGGATCCGCACCCACATGCATGGGTTTCACCTTGGGCACCCAACGTGCATCGTCCGTCAAAAGCCTTGATGGCTTTGACATTATATTTGTGTGGAGTATTGCTTATATATACCAAAAAATACCTCCGCCCAACCAATGTGGGATTAAAACATTAAGCCTGGGACTACATTTTGGAGCTTTGTCTGAGACTTTCATGGCTGGAAATGCATTTGTTTAAAATCTTCTAAGCTTCCTTATTCATCACCATGTCTAGCTTGTACTAGATGGGAGTGCACGTGAGGGAGAAGCTACAGCTGAAGTTTGTTTGCATTTGAATTTCTTCAAAATTTCAAAGCACACTTACATGCCACGCTGAGGAAGAGAGAACCGTTGACCATTTGTTTGAAAACCTTTTAAATACCTCCTCCACCATACCACATGAAGGGGATAATACTCCTGCTGAAAGCATTTTTTTATTTCACTTACCACACTGGAGAGGGGAATTTGGCACCATGCCAATTGCAATTGCTTGAAAGTTTAGTAATTTGCTATTCCTGTAGCCAGAGGCTTCACGTGAGGAGCTTGCTGGGAAGGTTGTAGAACACTCCATTACAGTTGTTGAAGACACATCATGCTCCCTTCTTCACCAAATGCTACCATGTAACATGCCTCTGCCTATTCCATGACCATGTAGAGGAGAGGATGGACTTTAACGCCACTTGCATTAGTTAAAGTTGCTGCTTTTTTATTTGCATTATTCCATGTTTGCTGTTGTTTAAACATCACGTGAGCATTTGCCTTTTCTGTTTCCAACCCCTTCAAGCACACCATGTGAACTTGGAGATGTGGAGGTCCTCTGCAGCATGTTAAATTCATTCTTATCGCCCCCTTCTACATCACGTTCCAGCTTGGAGGGAAAACATGGCATTGATTTGCATTCGACTGTTGATTTTGATGAAGTTTCAACACCACAGAGAGGGAGGATTGGCAGGTTCCATTGGCTCTGATGTTTTTTTTTTAATCCTTCGTGTGGCCTCCAAACAGCCTCTACACAAGGAATGATACTGTTGCTTGTCTTTGCTATGGTCAAATGCTGCTCTCTAAAACTCCACGCAAGGAGTCAAACTGTTGTTTGCATTTCCATTGCCCTTTCTTAGCCATGCCACGTTGCCTTCACTTTCTGATAAAGGTTTTAAAACATGCTCCCACAACACCGCCATCATTGCTTCATGAGGGGAGGCACATGAGGGGGGTTTGACTGGTATTTCATTTGCCCAAAGCATTGCTTCAAATTCAATAAAGCTTTCTCAACACCATGGCTGGGAGTGAAGAATGCTGGCAATTGTCATGGAAATTGAACTTTACACCTGATAATTGCATCTTGCTCAAGTTTAAATGCCTCCCAACTCCACGCTATCAATTGCAAATTGGCTTGCAATTTATGTTGCCCTCTTTTCATTTACTTGAAAGTTTCCAATGGCTTTTTCACCAGCCAATTACATTTGATTGAAGTTTTGAAAAATGCCCCTTTCAAAAACCATGCAGGGAGCATATTGGAATTACACCTTGCTCTATTCACCAAAGTAACGAGGCACAAAGGATCATAATATAGTTCGAGCAAGCGGTAACAACATTAGCATGCATGAAGAACACTTTACCATAAAATTGATGCACAGGCATGGGCCATGGCGTCCGACTAAATTTTTTTTCGTTTTCATGCAACTGACCTCTGAAATGACTCACAAACCACAAACATACCTCTAGAAACAATCGGCATCATTTTCGGATCACTAAACTGCATTTTTCAACTTTCAGGCACTTGCGCCACATTTTCACATTTAATCGCGAAGACGTAATTTTCAAAGTGGTCAAAACACCTTTCTGGATCTCGCCGTCTGATAGTCGTGTACTCTGATATACAAGAATGAACACTGCCAAGCGATTTCTCAAGATGAGTCCCGAGAGAAGAGATATTAATTTTCAAAAAAGCCCAACTGGCTTTGTTGACACTGCGGACCTGACGAAGTCAATGTTCTGGCAACACATGATGCCTTTCTCAAAAATATCAAACGACCTCCGTAGGCCCTCAAATTTGAAACACAGGTACCTTGAAGTACATATTAAATCTTTGGATTCTCAGTTCAACCAAAATTCTGACTGGGTGCAAACGATGCACTCATGAAAATGGCTACTTTAACTGATATAGCACTGAAAGTACAGATCACTGAAAACGATGACTCAATGAACCCTTTTGAAAACCGATCAAATGGATTGACAAAGGCTTGAAACTTGAAACGTAGCTCATCATTTATACCAAAATTAGCCCAGAACAAACATTATGTCATAACACTTACTGAGGCAACTTTTACACTTATGCGAAATAGGGCTCCGACTAGCTGTCAAAATAGGGACTAGTCAAACCACACAAATTGCAAACGGATTGATCTTCAAAAACTGAGTAGATGGATTCATTAGGACTTGAAAATTTGCAAGATAACTCAAATTTATGCATAGAATTGAATCCATTTTGAATTTCTCCATGATGATCAACAGGGTAAGAGATGTAAGCACTCAAAGTAGGCTACTCAATAAAATTTGCATTTGTGCCTAAAATGCACTTTCAGCTCACCCCTTGAAATGGGTACCTGATAAACTTATCCAAATTGAATTTTGAAAGTTGCACATTATTGCATAGGCCAAATGAAAGGTGGAGGACATGAATGCCGAGCCTTACCTCTTGCAAATCAACTGGCTCCACTTTACCCTCTCTAACTAGGCCATTCAAACTGACTCATTTAGGTACTTTTCTGACATGCAAAGCAAAATTTTGAAATGGGCCTCTAAACTTGACTCAATTTTAATGAGTCCCAACATGTTCCAACAGTTGGAGAGATTGCAACCAAACTACAATCTTCCTCTGTGTTTTAGAGGGGCAACTCCCTCTTATGATGGGGGTATTTGGGGATTTTTGTGTACTTTTAACCTAAAAGTACACAAAGGAAGTAAAACACAAAACTAAAGAAAGTAGATAACAAAAACCTTAATGGAAGACACACGAATACACACCAAGATTATAGAATAGATAACCATTACAAGGGGGGTTAAGCATAAGATGGGTTTAAAATATGCAATGATGATGAAAGAAGCACAACAAATCTCAACATACAAAGAGATAGGCTATACTAGCACAGACAAGTCAAGATACCAAGAAACGACATGTTTCATCAAGTCAATTACATAGATTACTAAACTGAAAACCAATAGATTCCACCGATAAAGAAATGGATTACTAATTTAACATATGAGAAATTAGTAACAATAAATCATGAATACATTCAACACATACAAACTCAATGCATTGTTTGTTATTCTTTTGAAAATATACAAATCCAAAAGCTTTGTGTTGAAAATGTGAAAACCAAAAGTTCTAAAAAAGTTTCTCTAGAAAATTCTCCAGAGTTTCCTCTCTGTAAGATTCCCCTTTACCATGCAAAAGCCTTGTATTTATAGGTTTGGGAGAATAACTAATTTGCAACCGCTTCACCTAACTACTTAGGATAACTACCTAAGTGAATACTTATAGTAACTACCAAATTGAAGACAAGTTAGGATTTACCTAACTTTTACAAAGATAAATCCAAAAGAATGACTTTAATTACAATAAGTAACTTAAGTCACTTTTTAAAAGACAATTCCAAACTTACTACATTGAAAAAAAAAAAAACTCGATGTCAAATTTATCGGTGTGACCTCCATGTCTCCTTCTAATCTGTGAGTTGCTTGTTCATCAACAATTTTATCTTCAAACACAAGTGATTTGACTGCATCTACTAATCATCTTTTCCTCTCAATAATGTGATGAGTTATCAAATGACAAGGCACTTGAATAGGACATCATTACTTTTCACATATTCATCTTTATTGTATCTAATCAACCGTGTTTGATGGGATGTTTATCATTTCAAGATATATTTCATGTCGCTTACACTACTCCATGATCCCTTTAACACGATATTAAATGAGAAGAATCGTCAACTCTTCACTGAATGAAAAATCCATACCCATCAATACATTTTTTACATTGGTGGCATCCCATAACTCGTCATAAGTTGCAACTATTAACCTTTTTAATACATTGACCAATGTCTTCTCCAATCTTGTGAGGGATTAAATGATGACATCCTTTTTCATATTGATTTCTCAAAACTTTAAGTTATTTCTCGAGGGATGTAATTGGCATGACTTTGATCCTTGATCTATTCATTTTATGCCAAAATAGATATTGTAGTGTGAAGCAAAGATAAGCTTACAATACACCCCATGAAAAGTATGCATTACATCTATCCATGTCAATATCTCACAAAATTATTATTATAAGGATGACCATGGTGTACTTTTTTATCTTCTAAAACCAAAGTAAGATGAATGCTCGTTTCATATAGGAGGTTTTGCTCATTTTTCTTGTGTAATGCCTTTGACTACTCATACCAGGGCTTCATGACCCGTCGTCTCTGCACAAGCGGGAAGGATGCTAGTAAAGGTGTGGAATTTGGCTTTACACCCGCTAATTGCAGTTGCTTCAGGTTTCTAAGACTTTTTGGCAAATTCATTTTCTACATATCATTTCAATTCATCCCTTGAGATGACATCTCTTTGGCATATTCTTCATACATATCATGCAATAATTGCATGCCATCGAGTTGTGCAACATGCATATAGACCAGAGTATAAATTCCTTTTATGTTGTGTTTGTTGCTACTATTCTGCTCAAAGTTCTCATTTTGGATGCGGCTGGAAGGATGGCACAAAGATTATGGAATCGGCTTTTTATTTGTCAGATGCATTTGCTGATAGTTTAAAATCCTTTTCAACAAATTTAATTTCTGCATATTGTGCAACCATGAGACAGTCTGCTGAATGGTTCGTGTGCCTTCTCTAAGCTTCTACATTTGCATGTTTGTAAGCTTACAAATATTTTTCAACATGTACCAAGGTAACATGCCCACACAACCACGATAAATATAATTTATTTAGTATCTTCAAGATGGCCACCACTAACATAAAGATCAACCATGTAGTATGCATGACCCTCATCCAAAAACTATACACAAACAAAGCTTATATTGTTAAGACGTGTGTGAGCAATATTTATTCGGTGATTTTGGGAGCTTATTTTACAAGGTTCATTTCATGCATATGCTGCAATTATATTATTTCATTCCTTGTGATGACATCTCTTTGGGGCATCTTTGTTCAAATAGTTCACTTGCCTTGTTACATCTTCCTCATTCCACATTAATCATGCAATCTGTCAAATAGTTCACAAGTTGTTTTGTGCTCTTATATTTCTCTGAGGCATTATGTAAAACACTTCGGGTGCATGCTTCCTCATTTCGCAGGCATATCCATGAGAACATATGACATATATCCTTTTCTACCTTTCGATCTTCGATGGATCTCCATACCATGTTCCAAATTCCTTGTTCGCATGGGTAAGGAGTGCTTGGCTTTGTGCATGTGTGTTACATTCACCCAAATTCCATGCATTGATTTGTTCACATCTGGCGATAACTGCATTTCATTATTTGAGATGACATGTCTTTGAGGCACACAGTCAAACAATTTCAGTGCCTTGTCTACACCTCCACATTTTGAATGGGTAGGAGAAGGTGATGGTGGGGGTCGAGGAGCTCAAAATTTTAACTCAATCAACTGAATCAAAGTAAATGATTGACTGGATCTCGATCTGCTCCTTTCATCTTGACCTCTGCTGGCACTGTATATTTCTTTAGCTTGGATTTGCTACCTCTGTGCAACCTCTTTATGCTAATGATCAACGTGCTACTTATGGGACATGAAGGTATGCGGGGTCGTATACTAAGATTCAAACTTGCACACTCACTGGTGATAGATCAACCGACACCCGCTCAATTGTCTTTTCTTGGAGGTTTTATTTACTCAACTTAAGCTTTTTGAGCAAGGGAGGTTAGAAAGTTAGGATTTGTGAGCAAGTGCGCATAATAGGTTAGGATTGCTCACTTTTTGAGCATTTTTAACCTATTAAGGTTAGAATTTTGACTTTTCAAAGCAATAGGTTAGGCTTGCTCATTTTTTGAGCATTTTTAACCTTTTAAGGTTGGAATTTTGAAATTTTTGAGCAATTAAGGGCTTTGAGCAAAATATTTATTCCATTTGAACCTACATAAGGAATTTTGATTTCTCTTTCTCTTCAAAAATATTAAAATGGGAAATATATTGAAAACAATATTAAATATTTGAATTATTTCCAAAAGAATAATTCAAATATTTCCCATTAGACTTTAATGCCTTGATTTCGGAAATATGACTACAACTTTCAATTAGTAAGGATTTAGGCTTCGAAATTTGAAATACACCTTCAAGGTAGGAGGATGAGAAAATAAAATAATTTATTCCTCATGAAGATACCTAGGGTGAGGGATTTTAATTTTTTTAGAGAGAGGAACATCAAATTTTGGGTATTTCAAATATGGGGCAACAACTGACTATGACTGGGGACAAGGATTGCAAATGACGTAGGATGAACTCAAAATCTTTGGTTTCACAGGCTATTGTACTGTCCGTTGGGAACATAGTCACAAAAAGAGGGGACTACAAAAGGGACTAACTAGAGAGACCAAACACAAACAAAAAATGGGATGAACACAACATAAACTTCTAACTAAATATGTACATGGTTGGCAAAGCCCACCTCAAACTTCTCCAAGATTGTCATATAAAACCATTCACAGGATACGAGAAATATTCACCTTTGCAGAAAAGTGGTGTGAATTCATGTGACACCTGTAATCTCAGTAGTTTGGCAAGATCAACATGTATAAGATGAGAAATATCTTTGACCAACAAACCAAACAACCATATCTCATCATAAATCTTTAGGCTCTCTTGAAAGATTTGGGTACCACTTTCTGTGATATTGATTATATGGTCTGGCATCATATTAAGTATATCAAATTTTTCCATCTGAAGATCTTTTTGATGATTTGGATTAGAAGACATTAACCCATGAATTGGACAACCTTCATATAATTTGTGATGTGAAGAAACTTGAGTAGACATAACCATTGAATCATGTTCTTGAATATCAACTTGAAAATCACCTGTAGATATGCACTCATCTGAAAACAAATGATTGAGGTACACACTTTCACCATAGGAGAAGTCATCATTTTAAGCCTTTAAACACCAATCTAAGATACAAACATTGTGAGGGGTGACTTCATTGGGTTCTTTCATTAGATCATCCATTACCTCATTTATCTCTGCATTTTTTGTACAGTTCCCAAAAAATCCTCTTGTATAGGGGTGTCTTCTTGATCTAAAGATTCAAAAGAGGATTTCTTTGAACTTTGAATACTCCATAAGGAATAGATTGTAATTCCATCAAGATAGGGACATTTGTTGATATACCTACATAGATTTCATTTTCAACCTTCTCATAGACATCTGAATTAATTTTTGTGTTCTCTTGTCCCAATGATTCCTCTTCATCACACTTTTCATGAAACTTGAAAACTTAATACTTAGGGGGCATGTATGATAAAGAGAGGATGCTTGATGGTTCATCTTCTTTCACTCAGGGCTGACCTAGAAATTTAGTAAAGGTCTCCATTTTTGAAGATAAAGAATATTTCTGCAAAACTTTACTTATGATTGCTTTTCCATTGGTTATATCCATACAAGGTTGTCCACTGGGTATCATACCTTTTATTTCCTTAGAAAAGTTTTCATCTTCAACTTTTAGTGATGGATGAATGAGAATATCTTCTCCACATAGAAAGTCATCATTAGAAGAATTGAGACACCAAGTTGGAATTTAAACTATAGGGGATTCTTCTTCATGATTGTCTTCATCATTATTTTCAAGTTGGGGCTACAAACAAGACTTGAAATCACTTGATACCTCTTCTTCAAGTTCCTTGTTCTTAGGTTGATGGAATATTTCTTCAGTGCAATACTTATGACATGCTCCAACACTATCTTCTTTTTCTTCTTCACACACTTTCTTTTGATCTTTCTTTTGACATGTATCCTTGTGAACCTATATGGCTTCATCTTCCTCAACACATGCATAATGTGATGGATCTTTTTCAAAACTTGGATCACAAGACATCTCATCAGGAATGTGCACATCTTCAAGAAAATAATTTTCTCCCTCTTCTTTTTGTTCAATCTCTTGCAATGTTTGAAGCAGAGAAGGATGCACTTTTTCATGATCAAGTTTCCTATTTCCACAAAAGCTTTTCAAAAAATTGATATGTGAATCATTGAGAGTCTGATTTTGTTTATAAATAGGTGGAGGAGAATGAGCATCATCATTATTATCCATTGTTGATTCAAGAATACAATCACGAGAAAAAATTTGGTTCTCTCTTCCATCTTTTTCCTCAATCTTTTGCAGAGTCTGGAGTAGAGAAGGACTAA
The DNA here is from genome assembly GCF_030272615.1 of Cryptomeria japonica. Taxonomy (NCBI): domain Eukaryota; kingdom Viridiplantae; phylum Streptophyta; class Pinopsida; order Cupressales; family Cupressaceae; genus Cryptomeria; species Cryptomeria japonica. The sequence goes on from NC_081410.1 coordinate 261,387,820, forward strand.
TTGTATGAGGATCAAGTTTATTTCCACTGTAGAAACTCTTCACGAAGTTGACTCATTCATGATCATGAAGACTTTGACTATGTTGAGCAACTGGTACAGGAGAAAGATCACTTTTATGTTCATCTTCCTTGATTGTTGTTGATTTAGGTAAATGATCACAAGCAAGAAAACCAATCTCTTTTCCATTTTTTTCTTCAATATCTTGCAAAACTTGACATAAAGAGGGATGAATCTTATCACAAGTAAATTGCAGGCCACCATAAAAGCTCTTCAATAATTCAACTTGTATGGGCTCATCAGGAACTTGCTTGTTTTGATACATATAGTCTTCATCATCACTTTCACTATCACTTTCCAACTTTCCTCTGTACCAAACCATTCTTTTGAATTTGATCTTTCAAACAGAGTCTCCAACCTTCATTCTGAAAAAGGTACCTTAAAATTTCTGAGGAACAAAACACACTGGTATTTCGCTCCCTAGTAGAGTCACCAAAATTTTGTTGGTAAATAGATTTGTCACTGTGCTTATTTCTTTGAAACTAACCCTGTTTGCCCAAAGAGCAGTGACAAACGTTCCAATAGTTGGAGAGATTGCAACCAAACTACAATCTTCCTCTATGTTTGAGAGGGGCATCACCCTCGTATGATGGGGGCATTTTGGGATTTTTGTATACTTTTAACCTGAAAGTACAGAAAGGAAGGAAAACACAAAACTAAAGAAAGTAGATAACAAAAACCCCAATAAAAGACACATGAATACACACTAAGATTATAGAATAAATAACCATTACAAGGGGGTTTAAGCATAATATGGGTTTAAAATATGCAATGATGATGAAAGAATCACAACAAATCTCAACATACGAAGACATAGGCTATACTAGCACAGACAAGTCAAGATACCAAGAAACAATGTGTTTCATCAAGTCAATTACATAGATTACTAAACTGAAAACCAATAGATTCCACCGATAAAAAAAGGGATTACTAATTTAACATACAAGAAATTAGTAACAATAAATCATGAATACATTCAACACATACAAACTCAATGCATTCTTCATTATTCTTTTGAAAATATACAAATCCAAAAGATTTAGAGAGAAAATGTGAAAACCAAAAGTTCTCAAAAAGTTTCTCTAGAAAATTCTCCAGAGTTTCCTCTCTGTAAGAGTCCCCTTTACAATGCAAAATCCTTGTATTTATAGGTTTGAGAGAATAACTAATTTACAATCACTTCACCTAGCTACTTAGGATAGCTACCTAAGCAAATACTTAGAGTAACTACCAAATTGAAGACAAGTTAGGATTTACCTAACTTTTACAAAGATAAATCCAAAAGAATGACTTTAATTACAATTAGTAACTTAAGTCACTTTTTCAAAGACAATTCCAAACTCACTACATTGAAAAAAAAACTCGACATCAAATTTATCGGGGTGACCTCCATGTCTCCTTCTAATATGCGAGTTGCTTGTTCATCAAAATTTTTATCTTCAAACACAAGTGATTTGACTGCATCTACTAATCATCTTTTCCTCTCAAGAATGTGATGAATTCTTGAATGACAAGGCACTTGAATAAGACATCATTACTTTTCACATACTCGTCTTTGTTGTATCTAATCAACCATGTTTGATGGAATGTTTAACATTTCAAAATATATTTCATGTCACTTACACTACTCCATGATCCCTTTAACATGATATTAAATGAGAAGAATCGTCACCTCTTCACTGAATGAAAAACCCATACCCATCAATACATTCTTTACATTGGTGACATCCCATGACTCATCATAAGTTGCAACTATTAACTTGTTTAATACATTGACCAATGTCTTCTCCCATATTGTAAGGGATTAAATGATGACATCCTTTGTCATATTTATTTCTCAAAACTTTAAGTTATTTCTCGAGGGATGTAATTGGCATGACTTTGATCCTCGATCTATTCATTTTATGCCAAAATAGATATTGTAGTGTGAAGAAAAGATAAGCTTACAATACACCCCATGAAAATTATGCATTACATCTCTCCATATCAATATCTCACAAAATTATTATTATGAGGATGACCATGGCGTACATTTTAATCTTCTAAAACCAAACTAAAATGAATGATCATTTCATATAGGAGGTTTTTCTCATTTTTCTTGTGTAATACCTTTGACTGCTCATACCAGGGCTTCATAGCTTGTCTTCTTTGCACAAGTGGGAAGGATGCTAGTAAAGGTGTGGAATTTGGATTTACACCCGCTAATTGCATTCGCTTCAGGTTTCTAAGACTTTTTGCTAAATTCATTTTATACATTTCATTTCAATTCATCCCTCGAGATGACATCTCTTTGGCGCATTCTATAATGCCCCGCTAGGAAACCCTGAAGGGATAAAGCTAAAACACAAGAATAGAGTGCAATTTTTTTTTTAAAAGTTAAAACTAAATAATGATACATTGAATTATCATTAAGTTAAGATTACAAAATGGAAGACTTAATTAACACCTAAAGAGTTTCCCAACGTGATTACTTGATTCAATAATTAACTCAACTCATGCTAATTAATCCAATTAAGTTCATTAACTTAATGACATGATAATACGTAACAAAGGATAAATTCATTCTGTAGGCTAAAAATAAAGATAACATGATTAAGTTCATCCGTTACAATTTAACCATACATTTCGTTCAAACTTACAATAAAACATATGTCATGCATCTAGTTTCCTTACATACTTAAATTGCATTCTAAACTAATGAATACTTTCCATGATACCAACCTACATGTTTCATGATCCAAATAACTGCATTTAATTAGATGAATACATACATGCATATAAGATCAACATCATCTAATCCACATTATACATTTTAACCATAAAGCCATCCACACATGCTAAATAGAAAGGAAATAGATGAACACAAACACCACATAACAACAAATTGATATCAGAGTTCACCCCTAGTGGGCTACATCTTCGAGTCTGCTCAACTGCAAGACCCCTATGATAAAATAATAGGGTGAAGAATACATAAGGTTCACATCATTTACATCCTGGCATCAAGGCATACATAAACCAATAATACATACAACCACATCAGTCCACTAGATACATGTATGATCCCAGAAAAGGAAAAGGATCCAACTGAACATGATAAGAAGCAAATATAAAAGAACAACGGGAGCACCCGCGAAACTAAATCCTCATAACCCTACATAATCAACCCATGGTCTATCATGAATATCAGGTTCTTGCAAGGGCATAAACAGCCAGATATGACTCAACAACAGTGATCCTATCAAAGACAACACAAACTACACACTAGCGAACATAAGGGACAAGTGTCATCACATAACTTGGTATGGTTACCATGGTAGGCTTCCATAGGTTCTGAACCCATCTACTTGGCTGCCCTGGCAACCTTTCTCGAACCTCCATCCCATCCAAGTCTCATGTGGAACCAACACATCCTTTCGTGAAGACAAGGTTGTTTGTTTGCCATTTCAGGCCTTCTCACTGCATGCCGAGTCTGTACTAGCACTCATCCCATGCGTGAGGCACAATTATATTACTTAGTGTTTTCTTTAACTAAAATCTCTAATATACAATTAGGTTATCACTTATTTAGACACACTTTCGATGGGTTACCCTGCAACCACTTTGGGTGCGACCCCCACTCTAAAGCCACTTTCCCATATGACACTAGACCATAATCAAATGAACACCTAAACCAAGGAATACACCAGGACAAGCATACAGAGTTCAATATGGTAGGAATACCCACTCAGGCAAACAAGTCTTCATACAAGGTGCACTGATTGACGGTACTCTGACTAGGGACATGACCAGCTATGGTCAACCACATACCAACATTTCAACACTCACATAAAATATACAAACTAAAATATCAATTAGTATATATATATATATATATATTAATAAATTAGAAATTGAATATCAATTAATGTACTTATCAATAAAATTTAATTAATAATAAACTAATAACCAAATATTATTTAATAAACTTGAATTAAATAATATTTAAAAAAAATTATTTTAAAATATAAACATTATTATATTATTATTTTTTGGTTTAAAAAAACAAAATAGCAATTATTATGGGGTAGACCCACGTGGACACCCACGTGCCCCCCCCCTTTTCTCCCCAAGGGCATCATGGCAGTAGACGCTACCATTGGTAGCACTGCTACCATAGGGTAGCAGACCGCTACCAATTGGTAGAAGATCCCTACCTTGGGTAGCGCTGCTACCAAATGGTAGCAGCCGCTACCTTTGGTAGCCCTGCTTCTATCCCACGTGGTGGGGTTTTCCTGCCACGTGGGAGGGGTAGTTTAATATTTTTTTTAATCAATTTCTTTAAAACAACAAAACCCCAATTAATACATAGTCATAGACTGAGCCCAAAAAAAATTTCCAGAATACTCATGGTATTCAAAATAGAAAAGGTAAACTTTTCCAACCAAACACCATATTTGGCAAAATAAGATTGATTTACACACATTTATCCAATCAATTCAACCAATCTTGCCCAAAACAACTAATTTCCCCATTTGAAACTTGATTCTGAAGACATTCACTGAAGTTTTAACAAAATTTTATCATGAACAGGCAACCCCAATATTTGGTTTTAAAAACAATTTGAGCAACCAAAATCTAATCTGCGGGTTGGGAAAGGAGGCAAGGAGGGTTTGAATTTGAGATTAAACTACAACTCTTCCATTTTTCCCCAAATATATGAGATTATCAACAAACACAACCAGAAACCTTGAAAATCAATACAATCTCTATTTAGCAAAGAAACCAAAGAGATAAACAAGAATCCTATCTTATTCAGCAATCTTGGAAAGATTTGATGAAGAGCCCAACCTGCAAGCTCAAGAAAATCCTTCTCCTCCAAATGCCCAAAATTTTCATTCCCAAAAATAACTTTCAAAAATATTTTCCAAACCTAGGTTAAAAAGAAATTGTTTAACCAAATTTCATTTTTTTTTATTTAAAAGAATATTTTCCTCCAAATTAAAATGAAAATCATTTTCCCAACAATTCAAATATGCAAAGACTTGCTTTTCTTCTTAAAAAATTATTTTCTTAATTTAATTAAAACTAACATTTTTATTTCAAAATGCCAAAGAGGGTAAATTATTTCTATTTTCGAATTCAATTTAACCTTTCCTTTCAAAATGTATATACTGAATAAATTCATCATTTAAAAATAACCATTTAATCAAACTTGCTACAAACATGAATTGGGCAATTCTAATTAATGATTAATCACACAAAAAGGGGTCCTATTTAATTTAGTCCCTTAATTTACTAATGTGTAAAAGAACACATTTAATCAAATTGAATACTTAGGATTAAATACTCAATCTTTACCACACACAAAACATGCAACCCAAGAAAGCCAACCAGATGCATGACCCACATACCCAACCAAAGTGGAAAGTGATGGACGACTGACGATGCTCACTTGAGTGTGACTAGGGTAAAATGAAGGTCTTATGACCACCTAATCCAATCTCTAAGGACCAAAGAGGTACACTCAAACCTGTGAATCTAGGTGGAGACAAACCTCGTATCTATTTGGTACTGTATCTGCAATCTCCCGCAACCAGGAGTCACACAAGCATACATATATATATATATATAATGAAAATGTTAGCCCGAGATTAATAACACGAATCAGGAGAACAAATAAACTTAAGAATCGATGTGAAAACCACATTTACAAGTACACACAATAATCATAATATCTGACTATAACATTTCATCATGGTAAATCAACCAAGGTCAAACCAGAATTTAAAATCTGATTAGGGTGGGGGTACTACATCCTCCCCCCCTAGGTTTCAACTTACTCCTGGAAGTTGCAAGGCTAGAAGGAATAATATGCAACACACATTAGCTCTGAAACACATTTAACAAATATCAATTTGCACATATGAATATTTTCACAAATAATTGAAACATTATTGCTAAATCCTCTACGAATGCCATTATCCATTGGCAAGATACATCTAAATCCATACATTTCTTATAACATTCTATGAACTATCTATAATCATAACAAAGAAACAAGAATTTTCTTCCTTTAATCACACCAAATTAAAGCATAAAAATAGGTAACCTACAATTACCATACTCATCTACCAAATACGATAAGAAAATATACCATCATGATCAATTTCTTTTACCAATCCATCCTCTTCATAAAATTTTATCGCATAGAACTAGCTTCAAATTTCAAATTCTACAACCAAGTTAACTTTCATGAAATAAGAGCAACCTATATAACACTATGGTTTACACTTGCTAGGCATATAAAAACCTTTCCAATGACTATGTCCCATAATATAGTGGCAAGATAACAAATTTTACTCCATGATTACACATAATAACCATCCACATAACTAGAATGTACAACTCAAAAGGCCACATGTGAGCATGTCTAATGCTCAGTCATAGATAATATGCATGATCAACAACTCTATGCCTGATCTTAGAAAAAATAACATGATCATAAATATCCAATATCTCACCCAAGGGCTTGATGGTGCTAGGGCACACCATAGCGGTGCTACCTTCCATACAAGACCCTTGTGAACATCCCTTGTTGAGTAAGGTGTTATCCTCCAAGAGATAGTCACCACACATAGGTAGGTATCGGATCCTAGCTATATCACAACCTCACATACCCCCATCCATAAGGTTCCCTACGTCTACTTCCTCGTATACACTCAACAAGACCATCTCATACGTCTTTGGAGAGGAATTCACATTTCAACACAAGACCAGCATATGAAAAGAATAAGGATAAACTAGTTTAGCCACCAGAATATAGCTAAATAAAGATAATAAATCATCTATTCCAATAGTAAGGCAAGAAAATAATCCAAAATTGCAACACCAAATCAAGTAAGCAAAAGATTGCAAGATCGTGGCTAAACCTTCAAGTAAAATAGAATAAATTGTTGGTCCACAAAGAAATAAACAAGAATATCATAATTGCACATAACATCACTATGTGACTAGAATCTAGCCACCAACGAGGAAGGAGAGAACAATCGTCTAGCTATCGCAGTAGCTCATCATGTGGTGAGGCCTAGTCACACATCCACACTACATGGCAGTGTGCACGTCGACATCACCCCACATCACATCGTCATGCGGCATGGAAATACTCCAAGCGGAGAAGGCACACAATGGACGTATCCCGCATGGTAGTGTACCTCACAAAAAAAGGCACGCATAGGTGACATCCCACATAGCGACGTACCTCTCAGGTTACTCATTGTAAGCCAACTGTACACATGGCTAAGATCCACCCACATGTCTACCAATGCCTGTCAATTGGTAGCTCATGTGGAAATAACATACCTTTCATGAAGACAAGTCAAAAGATCCTCCAAGATACATGTAATGCCCCGCCAGGAAACCCCGAAGGGATAAAGCTAAAACACAAGAATAGAGTGCATGTTTTTTTTTTAAAGTTAAAACAAAATAATGATACATTGAATTATCATTAAGTTCAGATTACACAATGGAAGAATTAACTAACACCTAAAGAGTTTCCCAATGTGATTACTTGATTCAACACTTAACTCACGCTAATAAATCCAATTAAGTTCATTAACTCAATGACATGATAATATTTTAATCAAAGGATAAAATTTGTTTGGTAGGTTAAAAATATAGATAATATGATTAAGTTCATCCATTACAATTTGACCATACATTTAGTTCAAACTTACAATAAAACATATGTCATGCATCTAATTTCCTTACATACTTTAATTGCATTAACAACTAATGACTACATTGCATTATTCAAATCTACATTCTTCATGATCCAAATTACTGTATTTAATAAGATAACTGGAACATGCATTTAAGATTAACATCATCTAATCCATATTATACATTTTAACCATAATTCCATCCATACATGTTAAATAGAAAAGAAAACAGACGAACACAAACACTACATACCACCAAATTGATATCGGAGTTCACCCCTAGTGGGCTACATCTCCGGGTCTCCTCAACTGCAAGACCCCTTTAATAAATAATAGAGTGAAGGATACATAAGGTTCACATCTTTTACATCCTTCCATCAAGGCATACATAAACCAATCATACATATGACCATATCAGTCCAATAGATACATGAATGATCCCAAAGAAAGGAAAAGGATCCATCTTAACATTATATGAAGCAAATCTAAAAGACAACTGGAGCACCCGTGAAACTAAATCCTCGCAACCCATCATAAGAAACCCATGGTCTAACATGAATATCAAGTTCTCACAAGGGAATAAACAGTAAGATATGACTCCACAACAATGATCCTATCAAAGACAACACAAACTGCACACTGGCAAACATAAGGGACAAGTGTCATCACATAACTTGGTATGGTTACCATGGCAGGCCTCCATAGGTTCCGTCACCATCTACTGGGTTACCCTGGCAACCTATCCCAAACCTCCTACCCATCCAGGTCCCATGCAGACCCAACACATCCTTTTGTGAAGATAAGGTTGATGGTTTGCCATTTCAGGCCTTCTCATTGCATGTCGAGTCTGTACTAGCACTCATCCCATGCGTGAGGCACAATTATCTTACTTAATTTTTTCATTAACTAAACTCTCTAATATGCTATTAGGTTATCAATTATTTAGACACACCTTTGATGGGTTACCCTCCAACCACTTTGGGCACGACCCCCACTCGAAAGCCAATTTCCCATATGACACTAGACCATAATCAAATGAACTCCTAGACCAAGGAATACACTAGGAAAAGATTACGGAGTTCAATATGGTAGGAACACCTTCTTGGCTGAACAAGTCTTCATACAAGGTGCACTGATTGACTGTACTCTAACTAGAGACATGACTAGCTATGGTCAACCACATACCAACATTTCAACACTCGCATAAAGGACATGGCCAGATACAAAACCATCACAAGAAAACAGTCAAAACTTGAGATCAAGGACATAAGCAGGTACCCAAATCAACATACGACAATATCTAACAATCACAATCAAGGACATGCCATTTCTTAATCAAATGCGAATACATAAACTAAACATGCATAGGCATAAATCGAAAATGATAATCTTCCTCCATATTGTTAAACACTACAATTGATCCAGTTTTCTAATAGATCTAATTTGATTGCGATTTGTCTACCTTGTCTAGGTACATGTTGCTCATGGTTTACTAACTCACTAAAATTCATTTTGCATCATAACATTAATATAAATACTTCCTCATGAGTTTTCAAACCAAAATCACATTAAAATAATTATAATCTATGCAGAACACACAATGATATAAAAATTAATTATTCATTAATCAACTAAAAATATGATATTCATTTTTTAAAATAAAAGATCATTCCATACTGGTTTGAAAACAATTTCTCAAATCTTATCTTTTCCAGAACCAAGTTACACTTTTCAGATTAAGGAAATATACATTTAAAGAAACTAAAATAGAAAATCTTTTCTGAATTTAACAAAATAATTCCTTGCGTATATTTCAAATATACAAAACTAAAATATCAATTAGCACACACACACACACACACACACACACACACACACACATATATGTATGTATATATTGATATATGTATATATATATATATATATATATATCAATAAATTAGAATTTGAATATCAATTAATGTATATTTACTATTATACATTTAATTAATAATAAACTAATCATCAATTATTATTTAATAACTTGAATTAAATAATAATTAAAAACTTTATTTAAAATATAAATATTATTATATATATATATATATATATATATATATATATATTTTTAACAACAAAAAAAATACAAAAAAAACAAGGGCAATGGGGTAACCATGTGGGCCCCCTCCCTTTTCCCAAGGGACCCCTTGGCAGCAGTCATTACCATTGGTAGCGATGCTACCAAATGGTAGCAGACTGCTACCTTTGGTAGCAGATCGCTACTAAATGGCAGCAACCACTACCTTTGATAGCCCTGCTACCTCCCCACGTGGTGGGGTTTTCTTGCCATGTGGGGGTTTTTAAGTTTATTATATATATATATATATATATATTTATTTATTTAAAGAATTTCTTTAAAACAACAAAACCCCAATATAACATAGCCATAGACTGAACCCAAAACCATTTCCAGAATACTCATGGTATTCAAAATATTTACAAATTTGTTGAATAACCTCCCAAAATGGGCAAATTTTTCCAACCAAACACCATATTTGGCAAAATAAGATTGATTTACACATATTTATTCAACCAATCTACCAAACCCCAAACTAATTTCCAAATAAAAACTTAATTTTGAAAAAATTCAATGGAGTGTTAATAAAGCTTTATCAAGAACAACCAACCCCGATCTTTGGTTTTAAAAACAATTTGAGCAACCAAAATCTAATCTGGAGGTTGGGAAAGAAGGCAAGGAGGGTTTGAATTTGAGATTAAACTACAACTCTTCCATTTTCCACAAAATATAAGAGATTATCAACAACACAACCAGATTTCTTCCAAAAACCAAACAATCTCTGAAAAACAAAGAAACCTTGAAGAGATAAACAAGAATCCTACCTCATTTAGCAATCCTAGGAAAGATTTTATGAAGAGCCCAACCTGCAAGCTCAAGAAATTCCTCCTTCCCCAAATGCCCAAAAAATTCATTCCAAAAATAATTATCCCAAAATAATCCTGCCAAAAATAATCCTCTCAAAAATAGTTTCCAAACCTAGCTTAAATGGAAAATGTTTGACCAAAATTTCATTTTTTTTTTGGATTTAAAATATTTTCTTTCAAATAAAATGAAAAATCATTCTTTTTTTTTAAACAATTCAAATATGCAACAACTTGCTTTTCTTTTAAAATTTGATTTTCTCAATTAATTGAAACTAACATTTTTATTTCCAAAATGCCAAGGAGGGTAAAATATTTCTATTTTTGAATAAAATTTAATCTTTCCTTTCAAAATGCATAAACTGAATAAATTCATCATTTAAAATAACCATTTAATCAAACTTTCTACAAACATGAATAGAGCAATTTTAATTAATGATTAATCGCACAAAGGGGTCCTATTAAATTTAGTCCCTTAATTTACTAATGTGTAAAAGAACACATTTAATCAAATTAAATACTTAGGATTAAATACTCAATTTTACCACGTGCAAAACATGCAACCCAAGAAATCCAACCAGATACACGACCCACATACCCAACCAAAAGGGAAATTGACGGATGACTGACGACACTTGAGCACGACTAGGGTAAAATGAGGGTCTTACGACCACCTAATCCAATTTCTAAGGACCAAAGAGGTACACTCAAACCTGTGAATCCAAGTGGAGACAAACCTCGTAGCTATGTGGCACTATACCTACAATCTCCTACAACCATGAACCACACATGCATACATATATATTTAATGAAAGTGTTAGCCCGAGATTAATAACACGAATTAGGGGAACAAATAAACTTACATAAGAATTGATGCAAAAACACATTTACAAGTATGCACAGTAATCAAATATCTGACTATAACATTACATCATGGTAAATCAACCAAGAACAAACCGTTTTAAAAATCTGATTAGGGCAGGGGTACTACATCCTCCCCACTAGGTCTCGACTTACTCTTGGAAGTCGTAAGGCTAGATGGAAAACATGCAGCACGCAATAGCCCTGAAACTCATTTAACAAATATTAAATTGCACATATGAATCTTTTCACAAATAATTGAAACATTATTGCTAAATCCTCTATGAATGCCATTATACATTGGCAAGATACATCTAAATCCATACATTTCTTAAAATATTATAGGAACCATCTACAATCATAGCAGAGAAACAAGAATTTCTTCCTTTCATCACACCATATTAATGCATTAATAGAGGTAAACTACTATTACCATAGTTGTCTATTAAATATGACAAGAAAAACATGCCATCATGATCAATTTCCTTTACCAATCCATCCTCTTCATAAAAATTTATCGCATAGAACTAGCTTCAAAATTTCAAATTCTACAACCAAGTTAACTTTCATGAAAAAAAAGCAACATATATAACTCAATTGTTAACACTTTCCAGGCATATACAAACCTTTCCAATGACTATGTCCCATAACATAGTGACAAGATAACACATTTCACTCCATGATTACACATAATAACCATGTAGTACCCCTCCTTGATCAACCTCTTTTGTATGTTTTGATTTACTTCAGCGACTGTTCAGTAGAACATTATTGTTTATTGATTCAAATTATATGCGATGTTATTTCATGCTTTATCTGGATGTATGGTGTATGCTTTTATGCAATATCTCAGTGCTTATGTTTGATATTATGGATCATCATCATGGATTGACACTTTTACCTTATATTGTGATGCGTTATTTATATGTTGTGTGTTTGCAAGTGTATTGGGATGCAAGGGGATGATTTTCCTTCACTCACTCCAGTGAGATAGGGAACATCACGATTCTCCTTCATCGGTGTGTGTGTCGTGTCTGTATATATATATTTGTCTATATGCATGTGTGGTTCTTTGGTGCAGGACATTGCATGTACAAGTACTGAGTAGGTACGGTATATCGACTCCACCTGGTTTCACAGGTCTGAGCGTGCCTTATATATCCGATGGGAGTGGAGGAGATAGTTGTTGTACCCTAACTTGACCCACAGTTACACTCGTGTGAGTGGTGTCAATCGGTTGTCTTTCCCGTTTGGCTGGTATGCGATTCATAGTGCTTTGGTTTGGTCATTTGTGAGTCATCATTTGATTATTCTTTGTTGTGCGTGCTTCCATTTATTTAAATGGTTATTTAATTAAATGGATGATGCTATCTCATGTTGGCATAATTAGTCAATTATTATGCTCTATGATTATTGATTTAATTTAATTAATGATTTTCTAGATTAAATGGTTAAATGGCTTATTTCATTATGTAAAGTGCATAAATATATTTTGTGGAAGGAAATAAATAATTGCCTAGCCATTTAAAATATTTATACTTATGTTGAAAGAGAGTACTTGGGAAAATATAAAATAAAATAAAAAGCTTTTCTCTTTACCTTTCCATTTAACTTTTTTATTTTAAATTGTTGGAAAAGAATTGTGTTTTGGAAAAAGGTAAATCTGATTGTTTTTACTTTTAAAAAAAATATTTAAATCTGATTGGCTGGGAAACTTTTAACCTAGAAAAATTTAGGTTAAAACAGAATTTTCATTCTATTCCTAAAACTCACGGGAAGGAGAGGAGGAGAATTTTTGAAGAGAAATTCTGGAAAACTTCTTGGAGGAGTTGGAAATTCGACCTGGTTTGCAAGACTGGAAATTCTTCATCTCTTTGTTTGCTATTGCTTCAAGGTTGGAGGTTCTCTTGTTGTTTTGAAATTGGATATTTGAATATTTCAGTTTCTTCCTGTGTGTTTAAAAATGCAAATCTGTCTGTAGATTCTTGTGGAATATTTGGATTGGAAGAAGGGATGCCTTTTATTGTTGGTTTGTGAAATTTGCATCATATGTTTGCATTTAGGAAAGAAATGGTTCATTTCTCTATTTGAAGTATGTTGTGTTCTTGAAAATCAACTTCTGGAAATACCTCTTCTATTTGGAAAGAATGAACTAGATTGAGCTTGTTGTGTGCTTTCTAGTATCTAGTTGCCCAAGATTTGGAGTTCTTGTGGGGTTTTATTTCACCATTTTCCTTATTGGTAAATATCCATTTGAAATTTGGATTTGGCACTGTGTATGTGTGTTCCCGTGAAATCACCCAGAAATGAATCGTTTCTTGTGTTTAAACGATTTTGGGTGTATGGATTTTTAATGTTTTAGATGGCATGTATTTTTTTTTTATCGTGGACTTTACCATACCCTGTGGTGGTCTAGTCCCACCACGCGGGTCGGTAGTGTCTGCTACCTGCAGGTAGCAGTACTATCGGCTGGCAGTACTGCTACCGATCGGTAGTGGCTGCTACTAGCGATAGTGGTACTATCGGTTGGTAGCAATGCTACCGGTTGGTAGCAATGCTACCGGTCGGTAGCGGCTGCTACCGGTGGTAGCAGCAATACCGGTCGGTAGGGCTATTACCAGTGGTAGCAGCACTACCGATAGGTAGTGTCTGTTGCCCTAGCAACAACACTACTGCAAGTTGGCCTTGGCCACCGCTTGACCTTGTACCCTTACCGGTACAAACTGGTTAGTGCAATAAAGATAATTTTTATAAAATCAAATGTATTTTTAAAAAGGATTTTGTGTTGAATGAAAAAAGTGATTTTCATGTGATTTTTATTATGTGGTTAATAAATTTATTAATGGAAATCAAGGCATGAATGGAGAATTCAAATTGATTGGATATATTCTGGAAATGGATTAATGCCTGTTTGGAATTCATGTTTAATTTGGTTGAATGTTTAATGTGGAATTTCATTCCTGATGGAATATTGATTTGGAAATTGATTAGATGTGACTATTGGAAAAGAGTGTTTTATTTAATTCTCAATCAATGATGTTGCAAGTGCTTATGATGCTGATTTTCTCAAAGATTGTCTGAGTGCGGACTTAGTGAATTAGTTGTCCTTGCAAGTGTATAATGTGTTATTTCTGGTCTGTGGTTCAGTCGTCCTGTGGTGGGTATTTGTTACCTTTGACTAAGGGATATATGTTGGCTTTGTTGTCATAACCATGTAGTGTCTTCGCCTTATGGTTAGCCAAGTGTCAGTATGTCCTTGTTTGACCACTTGTTTCTGATAGTGGTGTTATGGCTGTCTGTTTCACCATAGGGTCCTCGGGGAGTGACCTTGTCTGTTTAGTGTCCTTTGAGAGAGTGGCTTTCGAGCAGGTTACTCTTGCAAAAGTCAGATAATAAGTGATAATCTAATTAATTGATTAGGTGGGTAGTACTCAAAAATTAATAAAGATAATTGTACCTCGCGCCTGGGTGAGTGCTTGTACTGAGGCTCATCATTTTGTGAGAAGGCCTGGATTGGCAAACTGACCACCTTGTCTTCACAAAAGGCTGGAAGGGTCCGCATGAGACTTAGTTGGAGCTAGAGGTTTGAGAGAGGTTACCAAGATAGAGAGTCGGGAACTAGGAGAGCCTACTAAGGTAACCATCAAGCTATGCGATGACACCTTCTCATTTGGTTCACTTGTGTGGTTGTGATGTTGAGTCACTTGGATTTTGTGGAGTCATATTGCGCTGTCATGGAGTCATATTGTTTTGTCGACCATGTCATGCTTATTCTTGTTTGAGGGTCCTCAACTATCTCCTAGCATGGTGGGGTAATTCCATTTTGGGAATTACATGGTCGGGTGGTAGTACCACTTCCCATCAGATGTTCGAATTTGTACCTTCATGCGAGGATTGGCTTCGTAGGTGTTCCTGTGGTTCGTGGCTCATGCTTCATCTCATGTTTGGAGATTATTGTTATTTGGAGACCTATGTGGTCATTGTAACATTGGTCTTATGTAACCTTGTATTTGGTTGAGATGTATCTTTATATGTATATTGAGCAGCTATGTATGGAAGAGAAATGTAATCCTATGTTGGGATGTTTTTATCAGTTTCCTTTATGATATGTGTACATGCTTATTGAAGTGAAATTATATTGTATCCTTTCAATCTTTCTATGGTGTAATCTGATATTGCATATGGCTTCTTGTGATCTTTGAGTTAATGATGAATATGTGGATTAATGGTAATTATGGAATTTATCTTTAAAGTTAATTCTTTGTTGGTAACCCTTAAGGAATTCTGGTGTATGTCTTTCGCTTGTGTTATTGTGCATGTTGTGTAAATGCACTTATTATGATTATAGTTAAAAAAAAAAATTGTTTCACCCTTGTTTGTGGGTTTTCCTTCGAGGTTCCTGGTGGGGCATTATAAACCATCCACATAACTAGAATGAACAACTTGAAAGGCCACATGTGAGCATGTCTAATGCTCAGTCATAGATAACATGCACGATCAACATCTCTATGCCTAATCTCAGAACAAAATAACATGATCATAAATATCCAACATCTCACTCAAAGGCTTGATGGTGCTAGGGAACACCATAGCGGTGCTACCTTCCATATAAGACCCTCATGAACATCCCTTGTTGCGTAATGTGTTTAGACTCCAAGAGATAGTCACCACACATAGGTAGGTAGTGGATCCTAGTTGTATCACAACCTCACATACCCCCATCCTCAAGGTTCCCTACATCTACTTCCTCATATACACTCAACCAAGACCGTCTCATATGTCCTTGGAGAGGAATTCACATTTCAACACAAGACCAACATACGAAAACAATAATGATAAACCAGTTTAGCCACCAAAATATAGATGAATGAAGATAATAAATCATCAATTCCAATAGTAAGGCAAGAAAATTCCAGAATTTGCAACACCAAATCAAGTAAGCAAAAGATCGCAAGATCGTGGCTAAACCTTCAAAGTCAAAATAGAATAAATTGCTGGTCCACAAAGAAATAAATAAGAATATCATAATTTCACATAACATCACTATGTGACTAGAATCTAGCCACCAACGAGGAAGGAGGGAACAATCGTCTAGCTATCGCAGTAGCTCATCATGTGGTGAGGCCTAGTCACACATCCACACTACATGGCAGTGTGCATGTCGACATCACCCCGCATCACGTCATCATGCGGCATGGAAATACTCCAAGCAGAGAAGGCACACAATGGATGTATCCTGCATGGTAGTGTACCTCATGGAAAAAGGCACGCACAGGTCACATCCCGCATAGCGACGTACCTCTCAGGATACTCATTGTAAGCCAACTGTACACATGGCTAAGATCCACCCACATGTCTACCAACTCCTACTAACTGCCAGCTCATGTGGAAATAACATACCTTTCATGAAGACAAGGTAAAAAGATCCTTCAAGATACACCATCACTATGCTCAAGAACTACCATCAATATGCTCAAATGAAAGAGAGGAATAGGCTAGCACACATAAACCTTAAAAATTGGTTCATCAAAAGGGAAATTATTGAGTACGCCTTTAATATAATTTCATTATATAACTATTTTTTCCTCGAAATAGAGAAGCTAAAGTCGCTTCACACCGACATTACTTGTACACCGATCCATAGTATTCAAGGAATGGTGACTTCTAATACATCCCCTTAACATACTAAATTACCAACAACTCGAGGTTTGGTACTCAGTAGGGTAACAAATAAGCAACATCACATAAATAGTATGGTTTCCCATACTCATAAGTAAACATATCCTCAATGGTTGATTACTTCACCATCCCATGGGCACTTAAAGAAAGCACAAGTTTCTTTACAATACACAACGAAATCAACAGTACTAGTTTATACACATTTACGGGGAATACTTTTCAATAACACTATCATCTACTCAAGGAAGGTCTTAATTATGCTTCCCACATGAATAACTGAATAAAATTTATTCTAGATACAAGTACTGAAATCCTTTAGAATTCAAAATTACATAAGTAACTTCATTCCTATATCTTTCACTAATACCACTAAGCATTAATATTCACATTACTAACCATGCAAATTTTCTTTCTGAAGCTTAAGACTTCCATCTTTCAATATGAAGCCAAAATGCAAAAATACAATTTCATATGCTTTATATGCATTATATTTAAATCAATGCACCTTTTAGTAGCATTTCTAAAAATATTATAATGTAGGTAAAGAGAACTGGAAAGAGAGTTTGATAGCTAATCCATTTCTTACATATGCACAAAATAAACAAGAACATACAACCATGCTTAAATTTCTCACTATATATGCCTATCATCTTAATTGTACAATTTTCCTTTCACTACCATTTTAGAATAATGCCAATTAACCTACATGACATTTCCAAATATTATGGTTGCAACAGAATGTCCTAATTTTCTAAACAACAAAAATCAAGACATACAATCTTTCGTTCATGCAAAACCTCTTGCGAACACTCACTACTCTTAATTAATATGAAATATATCATAATCTACAACCTTTCATTGAAAAATCAAAGTACGATAAGGAGGTAAACGAGGAACTATCAACTAAATAATACATATTAATGCAGGCACATCAAACAAGCTTTTCTTTTGCACTTTCTATTCATACTAAGTCAATTAAATATATCTAAAAGCAAGTTCAATGTAGCATTGTTCAAATAGGTCCTCAATTGATTCAGTATTATGAAACACATAAAACAATCTTTTATGGAACACATCAAAACACTCTTATCCACTATAACATGTTCCCTTTCATACATCTTGTTACAAACAAGGCAGTTTCACATATCCGCTATTTGCACATTAATGCACATTACTTAAGATAGAAATTCCATTATGTTACTCTTACAACACACATGGAGAATTCTTTAATGAAAACATACAATTTCCCCCCAATAGCATCATGATGTTTTAAACCCATAACCCTCTTATTATCTTTATCTAAATGCATAGGCAAATCATTAGGATCACACAAGGATTCAAGAAGCCACAACCTTTCTCTCACAATTAGAAAAATTACATAAGAGATAAACACACATATAATAAACATTTTAATTTCTAGAGAGAAAGAGGAGGAAGGATGGTAACCATTCAGTTCGCTACATAATAAACATTAAACATCTACCATACAAGTCCTTCAAGTTAACAACACCAAGATAGATCATAAAATTAATATAAGCACATTTCATACTTCTAGATTCCAAACAAGCACTAACCAACCCAATGGGTTAGTCTGAAGAGTACAAAAATCAATAAGGGAGGTTCATACAACTCTCTCTCAGAATAAGAGTAATCATAGACCAAGATATCAATAGGAAAACAAAGCACATATAATCACTCAAAGGCACCAACATCGGGAAGGTGAAAGCAAGGTGCAAACACACATGTTACACACAATTAAGGTTTGCTTGAAATAATACACAAAAAGAACAAAGAACGAGTCCTTAAGATCTTAAAGATCCTATGCTTCAATCACACGCATACAAAAGGAGGACAAGCATACAACATAAGTTCAATACACCTTACGCCAACTAAGGGCACAAGTGACACCAGATATCCCAATGTTTGCAACATTGGCTCTGATACCAAATGTAATGCCCCGCCAAGAAATCTCAAAGGGATAAAGCTAAAACACAAGAATAGAGTGCAAATATATTTTTTTAAAATTTAAAACATAATAATGATACATTGAATTATCCGTAAGTTTAGATTACACAACGGAAGACTTAACTAACACCTAAAGAGTTTCCCAACATGATTACTTGATTCAACACTTAACTCAACTCATGCTAATAAATCCAATTAAGTTGACTAACTTAATAACATGATAATATTTTAATCAAAGGATAAAATTCGTTCGGTAGGTTAAAAATATAGATAACATGATTATGTTCATCTATTAAGGTTAAAAATATAGAGAACATGATTAAGTTCATCCATTACAATTTGACCATACATTTTGATTAAACTTACAATAAAACATATTTCATGCATCTAATTTCCTCACATACTTTAATTGCATTAACAACTAATGAATTTTTCATTCCATTATTCAAATCTACATTCTTCATGATCCAAATTATTGTATTTAATAAGATAACTGCAACATGCATTTAAGATTAACATCATCTAATCTAGATTATACATTTTAACCATAATGCCATCCATACATGCTAAATAGAAAAGAAAACAGACAAACACAAACACCACATAACACCAAATTGATATCGGAGTTCACCCCTAGTGGGCTACATCTTTGGGTCTGCTCAACTGCAAGACCCCTTTAATAAATAATAGAGTGAAGGATACATAAGGTTCACATCTTTTACATCCTGCCATCAAGGCGTACATAAACCAATAATACATATGACCATATCGGTCCAATAGATACATGAATGATCCCAAAGAAAGGAAAAGGATCCATCTTAACATGATAAGAAGCAACTATAAAACACAACTGGAGCACCCACGAAACTAAATCCTCGCAACCCATCATAAGCAACCCATGGTCTAACATGAATATCAGGTTTTCACAAGGGCATAAACAACAAGATACGTCTCTACAACAGTGCTCCTATCAAAGACAACACAAACAACACACTAGCGAACATAAGGGACAAGTGTCATCACATAACATGGTATGGTTACCATGGCAGAACTCCATAGGTTTCGACCCCATCTACTGGGTTAACCTAGCAACCTATCCTAAACCTCTGGCCCATGCCCATGTGGACCCAACACATCCTTTCATGAAGACAAGGTTGATCGTTTGCCATTTTAGGCCTTCTCACTACATGCCAAGTCTGTACTAGCACTCATCCCATGCGTGAGGCACAATTATCTTACTTAGTTTTTTCATTAACTAAACTCTCTAATATGCTATTAGGTTATCACTTATTTAGACACACTTTTTATGGGTTACCCTGCAACCACTTTGGGCGTGGCCCCCACTTGAAAGCCACTTTCCCATATGACACTAGACCATAATCAACGAACTCCTAGACCAAGGAATACACTAGGAAAAGATTATGGAGTTCAATATGGTAGGAACACCTTCTTGGCTGAACAAGTCTTCATACGAGGTGCACTGACTGATGGTACTCTGACTAGAGACATGACCATCTATGGTCAACTACATACCAACATTTAAACACTCGCATAAAGGATATGATCAGATACAAAACCATTACAAGAAAAAAATCAAAACTCAAGATCAAGGACATAAGCAGGTACCCAAATCAACATATGAAAATATCTAACAATCACAATCATGAACTTGCGATTTCTTAATCAAACGGGAATACAAAAAACTAAACATGCATAGGCATAAATCAGAAATGACAATCTTCCTCCATATTGTTAAACACTACAATTGATCTAGTTTTCTAATAGATCTAATTTGATTGTGATTTGTCTACCTTGTCTAGGTGCATGTCGCTCATGGTTTACTAACTCACTAAAATTCATTTTGCATCATAACATTAATATAAATATTTCCTCATGAGTCTTCAAACCAAAATCACATTAAAATAATTATAATATATGCAGAACACACAATGATATAGAAATCAATTATTCATTAATCAATTAAAAATATGATATTCATTTTTCAAAATAAAACATCATTCCATACTAGTTCAAAAATAATTTCTCAAATCTTATCTTTTCCAGAACCAAGTTACACTTTTCAGATTAAGGAAATATACATTTAAAGAAACTAAAATAGAAAAACATTTCCCAATTTAACAAAATAATTCCTTGCATATATTTAAAATATACAAACTAAAATATCAATTAGTATATATATATATATATATATATAAATCAATAAATTAGAATCTGGATACCAATTAATGTATATTTACTATTATACATCTAATTAATAATAAACTAATCATCAATTATTATTTAATAACTTGAATTAAATAATAATTAAAAACTTTATTTAAAATATAAATATTATTATATTATTATTATTTTTTAACAACAAAAAAAAATACAAGGAAAACAAGGGCAATGGGGTACCCATGTGGGCCCCCTCCCTTTTCCCAAGGGACCCCTTGGCAGCAGTTGCTACCATTGGTAGCGCTGCTACCAAATGGTAGTAGACCGCTACCTTTGGTAGTGCTGCTACCAATTGTTAGCAGACTGCTACCTTTGGTAGCCTTGCTACCACCTCATGTGGGTGGGTTTTCCTACCACGTGGGGGGGGTTTAATATATTTTTTTATTCTATATATTTTTTTTTCAAAGAATCTCTTTAAAACAAGAAAACCCCAATAAAACAGAGCCATAGACTGAGCCCAAAACCATTTCCAAAATACTCATGGTATTCAAAATATTTACAAATTTGTTGAATAACCTCCCAGAATAGGCAAATTTTTCCAACCAAACACCATATTTGACAAAATAAGATTGATTTACACATATTTATTCAACCAATCTACCAAACCCCAAACTAATTTTCAATTAAAAACTTAATTCTGAAAACATTCAATGGAGTTTTAAAAGGGTTTTATCAAGAACAACCAACCCCAATCTTTGGTTTTAAAAATAATTTGAGCAACCAAAATCTAATCTGGAGGTTGGAAAAGAAGGCAAGGAGGGTTTGAATTTGAGATTAAACTACAACTCTTCCATTTTCCACAAAATATAAGAGATTATCAACAACACAACCAAATTTCTTCCAAAAACCAAACAATCTCTGATAAACAAAGAAACCAAAGAGATAAACAAGAATCCTACCTCATTTAGCAATCCTGTTAAAGATTTGATGAAGAGCCCAACCTGCAAGCTCAAGAAATTCCTCCTTCCTCAAATGCCCAAAAACTTCATTCCAAAAATAATTCTCCAAAAATAATCCTCTCAAAAATATTTTCCAAACCTAGGTTAAACGGAAAATGTTTGACCAAAATTTCTTTTTTTTTTTTGGATTTAAAATATTTTCTTTCGAATAAAATGAAAAATCATTCTTTTTTTTTTCAAACAATTCAAATATGCAACAACTTGCTTTTCTTTTAAAAAATGATTTTCTCAATTAATTGAAACTAACATTTCTATTTCCAAAATGCCAAGGAGGGTAAAATATTTCCATTTTCAAATAAAATTTAATCTTTCCTTTCAAAATACATAAACTGAATAAATTCATCATTTAAAATAACCATTTAATCAAACTTGCTACAAACATGAATATAGCAATTTTAATTAATGATTAATCATACAAAGGGGTCCTATTTAATTTAGTCCCTTAATTTACTAATGCGTAAAAGAACATATTTAATCAAATTAAATACTTAGGATTAAATACTCAATTTTACCACACGCAAAACATGCAACCCAAGAAAGACAACTAGATACACGACTCACATACCCAACCAAAAGGGAAACTGATGGATGGCCGATGATGCTCACCTAAGCATGACTAGGGTAAAATGAGGGTCTTACGACCACCTAATCCAATTTCTAAGGACCAAAGATGTACACTCAAACCTGCGAATCCAGGTGGAGACAAACCTCCTACCTATGTAGTACTGTACCTACAATCTCTTGCAACCATGAACCACACATGCATACATATATATTTTATGAAAGTTTTAGTCCGAGACTAATAACACAAATCAGGAGAACACATAAACTTACATAAGAATCGATGCGAAAACACATTTATAGGTACACAAAATAATCAAATATCTGACTATAACATTACATCATGGTAAATCAACCAAGATCAAACTGGTTTAAAAATCTGATTAGGGTAGGGGTACTAAAATACACCATCAATATTCTCAAATAAAAGAGAGGAATAGGCTGGCACACATAAAAATTATAAATTGGTTCATCAAAAAGGGAAAGTATTGAGTACACCTTTAATATAGTTTCATTAAATAACTATATTTTTCCTCGAAATAGAGAAGCTAAAGTTGCTTCACACCAACATTACTTGTATGCCCAAAAATAGTATTCATAGAATGGTGACTCCTAGTACTACCCCTTGACATAATGAATTACCAACAACCCACGAGTTGGCACTCAGTAGGGTAACAAATAAGCAACATCACATAAACAGTATGGTTTCCCATACTCATAACTAAACATATCTTCCATGGTTGATTACTTCACCATCCCATGGGCACATATAGCAAGCACTGAAAGCACAAGTATTGGTTTATTCACATTTACGGGGAGTAATTTTTCAATAACACTATCATCTACTCAAGGAAGGTTTTAATTATGCTTCCCACATGAATAAATGAACAAAATTTATTCTAGATACAAGTACTGAAATTGTTTACAATTCAAAATTACATGAGGAAGTAATGTCATTCCTATATCTTTCACTTATTCCACTAAGCATTCATATTCACATTACTAACTATGCAAATTTTCTTTCCAAAGCGTAAGACTTCCATCTTTCAATATGAAGCCAAAATGCAAAAATATAATTTCATATGCTTTATATACATTCTAGTTAAATCAATGCACTCTTTAGTAGCATTTCTAAAAATTTAATAATCCTGGTAAAGAGAAGGCGAAGAGAGTTTGATAGTCAACCCATTTCATACATATGCACAAAATCAACAACATCATGCAACATACTTAAATTTTCTCTATATATGCCTATCATCTTAATTGAATGGTTTTCATTTCACTACCGTTTAGAAGAATGCCAAAAGGCCTAACATGAACTTTCCGAATATTATGGTTGCAACAGAATGTCTTAATTTTCCAAATAATGAAATCAAGACAGACAATCTTTTCTTTAATGCAAGGCATCTTGTGAAGACTTACTACTCTTAATTAATACGAAACATATCATAATCTGCAACCTTTCATCATAAATCAAAGTACGATAAGAAGGTACATGAGAAGCTATCAACTAAATAATACATATTTATGCATGCACATCAAACAAGCTTTTTATTTGCACTTTCTATTTATACTAAGTCAATTATATATATCCAAAAGCAAGCTCAATGTAACATTGTTCAAATAGGTCCTCAATTGAGTCAGTATTATGAAACACATAAAGAGATCTTTCATGGAACACATTAATACACTCTTAGCCACTATAACATGTTCCCTTTTTACACATCTTATTACAAACAAGGCAATTTCACATATCCGTTGTTCATACAAAATCACACATTACCTAAGATAGAATTTCCATTATGTTACTCTTACAACACACACATGGTGAATTCTTTTATGAAAATATACAATTTCCTCTAAATAACCATTAAGATCTTTTAAACCCATAGCCCTCTTATTATCTGGATACGCAGAAGAATCATTAGGCTCACACAAAGGGTTCAAGAAGTCACAACCTTTCTCTTGCAATTAGAAAACTCACACAAGTGATAAATACACATATAACAACCATTTTAATTTCCAGAGGGAAAGAGAAGGAAGGATGATAATCATTCAATTCACTACATCATAAGAATTCAACATCTACCATACAAGTCCTTCAAGTTCACAACACTAAGCTAGATCATAATCATAATACAAGCACATTTCATACTTTCAGATTCAAGACAAGCACTGACCAACCCAATGGGTTAGTCAAAAGAGTACAACAATCAATAAGGGAGGTATATACGACTCTTTCTTAGAATCAGAGTAATCATAGACCAAGATATCTAATAAGAAACAAAGCACATAAAATCACTCAAAAACACCAACGTCAAGAAGGTGAAAACAAGGCGTGAACACACATGTTACACACAATTAAGATTTTCTCGAAAGAATACACAAAAGAACAGAACACGAGTCCTTAAGATCTTCAAGATCCTGTGCCTCAATCACACACATACAAAAGGATTAAAATCATACAACATAAGGTTGATACACCTCACACCAACTAAGGGCACCAGCAACACCAGAGATCCCAGTGTTTGCAATAGTGGCTCTTATCAGAGCCCATGTTGCAAACACTGGGATCTCTGGTGTCGCATGTGCCCTCTATTAGTGTGAGGTGTATCGACCTTATGTGTATGCTTGTCCTCCTTTTGCATGTGAGTGATTGAGTAGACCTTACCTTGTGTGTAATGTGTGTGTGTTCACACCTTGTTTTCACCTTCTTGATGTTGGTGTTTGAGTGTTTATATGTGCATTGTTTTCTTATTGATGTCTGGGTCTACGATTACTCTTATTCTGAAAGAGAGTCGTATGTACCTTCCTTTTTGAGTGTTGTACTCTATAGACTAATCCATTTGGGTTGGTCAGTGCTTGTCTTGAATCTGAAAGTGCGAATTGTGTTTGTTTAAGATTATGATCTAGCTTAGTGTTGTCCACTTGAAGGACTAGTATGGCAATTATTGAATGCTTATTTTGTAGAAAATTAAATGATCATCACCATTCCTCTCTCTCTCTCTCTAGAAATTAAAATGATTAGGATATGTGTAATTATCTTTGATTTGAGTTTTCTTGTTTGCGAGAGAGAAAAGGGTGTGACTTCTTGAACCCTTGTGTGAGCCTTATGACGCTTATGTTTTTAGATTATTAAAGGGCTATGGGTTTAAAAATTTATTTTGGTTATTGGGAGAAAACTATATGTGTACGTTTAAAGAATTCTCGATGTGTATTTTGTAGGAGTAGCATAATTAAAATTCTATCTTAGTAAGGTGCATTACTATGCGAATAGTTGAATTATGTGAAACTCCTTGGTTTGTAGAAGAAGTATTAAAAGGAGCATGTTATTGTAGCTTCGAGAGAGTATTAATGTGTTCCCCGAAAGATTGTTTTATGTGTTTCATTAAACCAGTTTGATTGAAGATTTATTTTAGTAAATGCTCCATTGAACTCGCTTTTGGGTATATGTAATTACCTTAATGTGTTTAGAAAGTGCGAATGAAAAGCTTGTTTGATGTGCATGCATCAAGATGTATTATTTAGTTGATAGCTCCTCGCTTACTTTTGATCGTAATGTGATTTCTATAATAGGTTGCAAATTATGACATGTGTCTGTATTGTATTATTATAAGTGAGTGTTTTCAAGAGGTTTGGTATTATCGAAAGGATTGCCTGTTTTGATCTCTGTTGGTTGGAAAACTAGAACATTCTGTTGCAACCATAATTATTGGAAGTGTTTTGTTAGGCTGATTGTCATCCTTCTAAATGGTAGCGAAATGAAAACCGTGTAATTAAAATGATAGGCTTATAGTGAGAAATTTTATAATGTAGTGTGATCTGTTGATCTTGCGTTTTTGTAGGAAATAGTTTGGTTATCAAACTCTCTTTCCCTTCTCTTTGCCTAATCATAAGATTTTTAGAAATGGTATTAAAGAATGCATTGATTTAAATAGAATGTTTATAAAACATGTGAAATTGTACTATTGCATTTTGGCTTCATATTGAAAGATGAAAGTCCTCTTTGAGAAAAGAGTTTGCATAGCTAAGTAATTTAGTTACAAATGCTTAGTGAAATTTGATAAAGATATAGGAATGATGTTATTTCCTTATATAATTGTGAATTGTTAATAATTTCAGTACCTAAATCTAGAGTAAACTTGATTCAGTCATTTATATAGAAAGCATAATTAAAATCTTCCTTGAATAGATGTTAGCGTACTGAAAAGTACTCCTCGTAAATGTGACTAAACCAGTACGAGTGTATTCGTGTGTATTGTAAGAAACCGGTACTTATTATATGTGCCCATGGATTGGTGAAGTAATCAACCATGGAGGATATGTTGCTTATGAGTATGGGAAACCATACTGTTTATGTGATGTTGCTTAATTGTTTCCCTACTGAGTACCAAACCTCGGGTTGTGGGTAACTCAGTATGTTAAGGGGTAGTATTCGAAGTAACCGTTCCTTGAATAGTATGGATTGGCATACGAGTAATGTCGGTGCGAAGTGACTTTAGCTTCTCTACTTCGAGGAATGATATAGTTGTACTATTAAACTGTATCAAAGGTGTACTCAATACTTTCCCTTTTGATGAATCTATTTATAGGTTTATATGTGGCAGCATATTCCTCTCCTTTATTTGAGCATTTCGATGGTGATTCTTGTGTATAGTGATGGTGTGATTTGGAGGATCCTTTGCCTCGTCTTCATGAAAGGTAGGTTTATTCACATGTGCTGCCAGTTAGTACGTGTTGGTGGGCATGTGGGTGGACCCTAGTCATGTATACCTCTGACTTATGGTGAGTATCCTTCTAGATACGTCGCTATGCGGGATGTGACCTACGCGTGCTTTTTTCATGAGGTACACTACCATGCAGGATACGCCCATTGCGTGTTTTCTCTGCTTGGGGTATTGCCATGCCGTGTGACGACGTGATGCGGGGTGATGTCGAGGTGTACACCGCCATGCCATGTGGGTAGTGTGACTATGTCGCACCACATGATGAGCTACTGCAATAGCTAGTTAGTTGTTCCTTCCTTCCTCGTTGGTGGCTAGATGTTAGTCACATAGTGATGTTATGTGCAATTGTGATATTCTTTGTATTTCTTTGGGGACCAGCAATTTATTTTACTATGACTTTGAAGGTTTAGCCACGATCTTGTGATCTTTTACACTTTTGATTTGGTGTTGCAATTTCGGATTATTTTCTTGCCTTACTGTTGGAATTGATGATTTATTATCTTTATTCATCTGTACTTTGATGGCTAAACTGGTTTATCCTTATTGTTTTCGTATGCTGGTCTTGTGTTGAAATGTGAAATTCCTCTCCAAAGACGTATGATATGGATTTGGTAGAGTGTGTACGAGGAAGTAGACATAGGGAACCTTGAGGATGGGGGTATGTGAGGCTATGATGCAGCTAGGACCCACTACCTACCTATGTGTGGTGACTATCTCTTGGAGGCTAACCACCTTGCTCGACAAGGGATATTCACAAAGGTCTTGTATGGAAGGTAGCACCGCTATGGTGTGCCTAGCACCATCGAGCCTTGAGTGAGATATTGGATATTTATGATCATATTGTTGTTCTGAGATCAGGCATAGAGATGTTGATCATGCATGCTATCTTTGACCGAGCTTTAGACATGCTCACATGTGGCCTTTTGAGTTATGTATTCCAGTTATGTGGGTGGTTATTATTTGTATCATGGAGTAAATTGTGTTAACTTGTCACTATGTTATGGGGCATAGTCTTTGGAAATGTTTTTATATGCCTGGCAAGTGTAAACAATTGAGTTATTTATGTTGCTCTTATTTCATGAAAGTTAATTTGGTTGTAGGAATTGATATTTGAAGCTAGTCCTATGTGATAAAGTTTTACAAAAAAGATGGATTGGTAAAGGAAATTGATCTTGATGGCATGTTTTCTTGTCATTTTTGGTAGATGATTATGGTAATTGTTGTTTACCTCCTTGTAATGCTTTAATTTGGTGTAACAAAAGGGAGAAAATTCTTATTTCTTTGCTATGATTGTGGACAATTTCTAGAATGTTATAAGAAATGTATGGATTTAGATGTATCTTGCCAATGGGTAATGGTATTTGTAGAGGATTTAGCAGTAATATTTCATTTGATTATGGAAAGATTTCTATGTGCAATTTGATATTTGTTGAATGAGTTTCAGGGCTGATGCGTACGACATGTTCTCCATCTAGCCTTACGACTTCCAGGAGTAAGGCGGAACCTAGGGGGGAAGAATGTAGTACCCCCGCCCTAATCAATTTCTAATCTCGGTTTAATCTTGGTCAGTTTATCTTAATATAATGTTATAGTCAGATGTTTGATTTAATGCATAGTTATTGATGTGGTTTTTGCACTAGTTGTATGCAAGTTGTTTAGTGTTCCTATTTCGTGGTATTAATATCGGGCTAACGCTTTCATTAAGTTTATATATGTATGCATGTATGACTCTTGGTTGCAGGGGATTTCAGGTACAATGCCGCATGAGTGTGAGGTTTCGTCTTCACCTGGATTTGCAGGTTTGAGTGTACCTCTTTAATCCTTAGAGTTGGATTAGGTGGTTGTAGGACCCTAGTTGACCATGGTCGTGCTCAAGTGAGCATCGTCAGTCGTCATCGGTATTCCCTTTTTGTTTGGGTTTGCGAGTCATCTGTCTAGTTGACTTTCTTGGTTTGCGTGTTTGGTGCGAATGGTTAAATTGATTAATTAGTCCTTAGTATTTAATTTGATTAAATATGTGTTTGTACATTAAAGATTAATGGACTAAATTAAATAGGATTTCTGTATGTGATTTATCGTTAATTTGAATTGCTCGATTTAAATTGGGAGCAAGTTCAATTAAATAGTTAATTTTAATATTAAATTTGTTATGTTTATGTTGTTGAAAAAGAAAGATTTAAATTTAATTGCAATAGAATTAATTTAATCTTTTGGCATTTTTGAAATAGAAAGGTTAAATTTTAGTTGAGTGAGAAAATCAATTTTGAATTGAAAAACAATTTAATTTGTTGATATAGTTGGAAAATAGTAATTTTTGGGAATTATTTTTAAATAAAAATTTTAATTCCAAAAAAATGAAATTTTGGTCAACTCTTCCTTATAACCTAGACTTTTGGAAAATTTTAGAGGATGGATATTTTTGGAAAAATGTTTTGTTGGAAAAATATTTTTGGGATGAAACTTGGGGGTTTTGGAAGGAGAAGGATTTCTTGAGCTGTAGGTTGGGGCTCTTCATCAGATCCCTTCCAGGAATGCTTATTGAGGTAGGATCTGTTTATCAATTTAGTTATTTAAAAAAAAAAAAAAAAAGGTGGATTTGAATGTTCTTAAAATTTTGGTTTCAGATTCTCCATTGGCTACTTAAGATTCGAGATTGTAGTGAAATTAGTCAAGTTTGGCGGATTGCTTGTATTTTAGTATAAATAATGATTTCCTATTTGCCAAAATTGGTTTTGGAGAGGTTTTTCAATAAATTCTCTTTTTATGTTATTTAAGGCTGTTTGTTTAAAAAAAAAAATGGGGGTTTTGTTGTTTAGAAAGAATGTTATAAAAACCCATTCCTATAATTTAAGGAAAATAGAGTTTTTTGGGTAAATCAAAATTTTGGTTTAAAAAAAAAAAAACAGTGTTATTTGTTTATTTCGAATTTTTATTTAAATCAAAATTTTTAAATAAGAAATATGTGTTTGGGGTTGGAGGGCGAGGAGCAAAGCTCCACCCACCTCCTCCTCCCCTCCCCCGCGCA
Source organism: Cryptomeria japonica (assembly GCF_030272615.1). Lineage (NCBI taxonomy): Eukaryota > Viridiplantae > Streptophyta > Pinopsida > Cupressales > Cupressaceae > Cryptomeria > Cryptomeria japonica. The sequence continues at coordinate 261,418,511 of NC_081410.1, forward strand.
TTGTTGCAGCTCGCGGTGGCCGCAGGCTCACTGTGGTGGCCGCAGGGGCCGCGGTGGCCACAAGGCGCCACGGAACTTGCGTACACTGCAGTGGCGCCGCCCGCGTGGGTTTCCCTGCGGCTAGGGTTTGGGTCGCCCAATCCCCCGCGTTGGGAGGTGGGCCCGGCCTTCGCTGCCCCCAATTAAATATTGTTTTTTTTTGTTAGTTTTTAAAAATGTTTTTTTAATGTATTTTTTTTATTCAAAAAAAAAACATATAATATTTTAATATTATCTAATGGTAAATTTTAATTAAGTTTTTAATTATGATTAAAGTTGCATAAATTTTTAATTCATGATTAATTTGATATTAATTAATTGTATAATGGAATATATATGTTAATTAATATTCAAATTTTCATTTTATGATTAATGCACTTTTTCTAATTAAATTCTAGAATTGCTAATTTCGCAATTAAATATTAATCGGTTATATTTTGATTAATCTTGGACTAATAAATATTTACCTTGATTAATAATTATTTGAGTAATTTTCTTTTATGCTCAAGGAAACCATCTGTTAATCTGGGAATGGATTTTCTTTATTTGGCTTCCCTAAATATGTATATTTCCTTGATATGGATAGTGTAATTTGGTTCTGGGAAAGACATGTGTAGGATTTATTTTGAACCAGTATGTCAATGATGTTTTAATTGGAGATTAGATATCTTATTTATTGGTTAATGGTTGTCTTTTTTTTTTATCAATGTGAATTTGGTTTAAGAACTCATTATGGCTTAATATGTTAGGTTTGATGCAAATGAACATCAGTGAGTTAGAAAACCAAGAACAACCTGTATCTAAATGAAGTAGATTACTGCAATCTATTATAGACCATGCAGAAACTTGATCGACTTTTAATGTTTAGATCAATTCGGAAAAGATTGTATCTGCTGAATATTACCTATGCGAGTTTAATTTCTGTATTCGCTTTTGCTTATGTAATGGCAAGTCGTGTTTTGTTTGATAGGACCCTATCATATGGAATGATTTGGGGTACCTGTTTCTATCCTCGGTTCTGAGTTGACTGTTGTTTTGTGGTAGTGTCATGTTTGGTCATATCCTCTATGTGGGTGTCGAATGATGATTCGTGGTTGACCTTAGTCGGTCAAGTCTCTAGTTAGAGTACCATCTGTCAGTGCACCTTGTATGAAGTCATGTTTGACCAAATGGTGGATTTCTCCATTTTGAACTCCGTTCGTCTGACCATGTCTATTCCTTGGTTTTTGAGTTCATCTGAGTATAGTCTAGTGTCGTATGGGAAAGTGGCTTTCGATTGGGGGCCGCGCCCAAAGTGGCTGCTGGGTAACCCATCGAAAGTGAGTCTAATAAGTGATAACCTAACAGTAGATTAGGATGTAATCTCTAAGTAAGATAATGTGCCTCACACATGGGACGAGTGCTAACATAGACCCGACATGCTGGGAGAAGGCCTGAAATGGCAATCCATCATCCTTGTCTTCACGAGAGGATGTGTGGGTCCACATGAGGCTTGGATGGGCCGGAGGCTCGGATTAGGTTGCCAGGGTAACCCAGTGTATGGGGCCAAGACCTATGAAGACTTGCCATGGTAACCGTACCAGGTTGTGTGATGACACTTGTCCCTACGTTCGCTAGTGTGTTGTCGTTTTGTCCTGTTAGGAGCACTTTTGTGGGTCTCCCTATTGTCTTTTCCCTTGTAAGTACTTGGTTTCATGTTAGACCTTGGGTGGTGATGACTCAGTTTTGTGGATGCTCCAATGGACCTTTGTATTAGCTTTGATTATGTTCAGCTGGATCCTTTTCTTTTCAAGGATCGTTTATGTATTAATTGACCAATGCGGTCACTTGTATATTGTTTATGGTTCACCTTGATGACCGGATTGTAATGGTGTAACCTCTTGTATTCTTAACTTTATTAATTATTAGAGGGGTCTTGCAGTTGAGCAGACCCGGAGATGTAGCCCTTTAGGGGTGAACTCCGAGATCATTATGGTGTTATGTGATGTTATTCTCTTATGTTTCCCTTATTCAACTTTATCATGTATGAATAGCTTATGTTAGAATGTATAAGTGGATAAGATGGAATTAACTTTAAATGCTTATATGCAGTCCTTCTTGAATGCCATTTTGATTGAATGCATAAGTGGTTTAGATGAGATTTATCATAGATGCATGTATGCAATCGTCTTTTAAAATGCAATAAATTGGAATATGAAAGAATGCAACTTAGAGTAATGGAATATATTCAGTTGTTGTTAAGGAAATTAAGTATGCTTGAAAAGATCTCATATGTTTATGATGAAATTCTAGTGTGTTAGAATATTAGATGTATGGCTTGTATTTTAATGAAAAGCTTGAATGAAGATTATGAATAGATCTTAATAGATGAATCTGTGCTTGTGATTTATATTTCCATCTTCTGAAAGAAATTATCCTGATTAAGAATTATCTCGTTATTAAGATAATCAGCTTATTGGATTAATTGTGTGAGTTAAGTGAAGTGTGAAATTTAAGTAATCTCGTTGGGAAACTCTTTAGGTGTTAGTTGATGTCTTCTGCTATGTAATCTAAATCTTTGATATCTTGTTGTATCTTAATGTGGTGTACCATTAAAAAAATAAAATTATTGCACTCTATTCTTGTGTTTTGGCTTATCCCTTCGGAGTTTCCTAGCGGGGCATTACAACTCTGATACCAAATGTAATGCCCCGCCAAGAAACCCCAAAGGGATAAAGCTAAAACACAAGAATAGAGTGCAAATAATTTTTTTTTAAAAGTTAAAATAGAATAATGATACATTGAATTATCATTAAGTTCAAATTACACAATGGAAGACTTAACTAACACCTAAAGAGTTTCCCAACGTGATTACTTGATTCAACACTTAACTCAACTCATGCTAATTAATCCAATTAATTTTATTAACTTAATGACATGATAATACGTAACAAAGGATAAATCCATTCGGTAGGTTAAAAATATAGGTAACATGATTAAGCTCATCCATTACAATTTAACCATACATTTTATTCAAACTTACAATAAAAAATATGTCATGCATCTAATTTCCTTACATACTTAAATTGCATTATTAAAAAATGAATACTTTCCATGATACCAACCTACATATTTCATGATCCAAATTACTGCATTTAATAAGATGACTACATACATGCATATAAGATCAACATCATCTAATTCACACTATACATTTTAACTATAAAGCCATCCATACATGCTAAATAGAAAGGAAACAGATGAACACAAACACCACATAACACCAAATTGATATCGTAGTTCACCCCTAGTGGGCTACATCTCTGGGTTTGCTCAACTGCAAGACCCCTATGATAAAATAATAGGGTGAAGAATACATAAGGTTCACATCATTTACATCCTGCCATCAAGGCGTACATAAACCAATAATACGTATGACCACATCGGTCCAATAGATACATGAATGATCCTAGAAAAGGAAAAGGATCCAATTGAACATGATAAGAAGCAAATAAAAAGGAACAACTGGAGCACCCGTGAAACTAAATCCTTGCAACCCTTCATAAGCAACCCATGGTCTAACATGAATACCACATTCTTGCAAGGGCATAAACAACCAGATATGACTCCACAATAATGCTCCTATCAAAGACAACACAAATTGCATACTAGTGAACATAAGGGACAAGTGTCATCACATAACTTGGTATGGTTACCATGGCAGGCTTCCATAGGTTTCGACCCCATCTACTAGGTTACCCTGGCAACCTTTCCTGAACCTCCGGCCCATCCAAGTCTCATGTGGACCCAACACATCCTTTTGTGAAGACAAGGTTGTTGGTTTTCCATTTCAGGCCTTCTCACTACATGTCGAGTCTGTACTATCACTCATCCGATGCGTGAGGCACAATTATCTTACTTAGTGTTTTTTTAAACTAAACTCTCTAATATACTATTAGGTTATCACTTATTTAGACACACTTTTGATGGGTTACCCTGCAACCACTTTGGGCACGACCCTACTCGAAAGCCACTTTCCCATATGACACTAGACCATAATCAAACAAACTCCTAAACCAAGGAATACACCAGGACAAGCTTACGGAGTTCAATACTGTAGGAATACCCACTCGACCAAACAAGTCTTCATATGAGGTGCACTGACTGACGGTACTCTGACTAGGGATATGACCAACTATGGTCAACCACATACCAACATTTCAACACTCACATAAAGGACATGACCGGATACAAAACCATAAGATGAAAATAGTCCAAAACTCGAGATCAAGGACATAAGAAGATTCCAAAATAAACATATGACAATAACCAACAATCACAATCAAGGACTTGCCATATCCTAATCAAATGCGAATACATAAAATTAAACATGCATAGGCATAAATAGGAAATGACAATCTTCCTCCATATCGTTTAAACACTACAATCAATCCAGTTTTCTAATAGATCTAATTAGATTGCAATTTGTCTACCTTGTCTAGGTACATGTCGCTCATGGTTTACTAACTCACTAAAATTCATTTTACATGATAAAATAATATAAATACTTCATCATGAGTTTTCAAACCAAAATCACATTAATATAATTGTAATTATATGCACAAACATATAAAGATATAATTAAATATATATTAATTAACCAAAATTTGATATTTAATTTCCAAAATAAAATCATTATTCCATACTTGAATGAAACAATTTATCTAAACTTATTTTTTTTCCAAAACCAAGATACGTTGTTTAGAATATGGGAATATACCTTTTTAAAGAAACTAGAATAGATAATCATTTCTCAAATTAACAAAATATTTCCTTGCATATATTTAAAATATACAAACTAAAATATCAATTATATATATATATATATATATATATTGATTAATAAATTAGAAATTGAATATCAATTAATGTATATTTATTAATAAACATTAATTAATAATAAACTAATAACCAAATATTATTTATTTAATAAACTTGAATTAAATAATATTTAAAAAACTTTATTTTAAAATATAAACATTTTTTTTTTTTTTTGGTTTAAAAAAACAAAATAGAAATTATTATATGGGGTAGACCCACATGCCCCCACCCCACCCCCAATAATCCCCAAGGGCAGCATGGTAGCAAATGCTACCATTGGTAGCGCTGCTACCAAATGGCAACAGACGTTACCATTGGTAGCGCTGCTATCATAGGGTAGCAGACTGCTACCAATTGGTAGCAGATCACTACCTTGGGTAGCACTGCTCCCAAATGGTAGTAGTCGTTAACTTTGGTAGCCCTGCTGCCATCCCACCTGGTGGGGTTTTCCTGCAACATGGGGGGGTAGTTTAATATATATATATATATATATATATATACATATATATATATATATGTATATATATATATGTATATATATATATATCTACATATATATATATGTATATATATATATATATGTATATATATATATATGTATATATATATATATACATATATATATATACATATATATATATGTAGATATATATATATATATACATATATATATATACATATATATATATATATATGTAGATGTATATATATATATACATATATATATATATATGTAGATGTATATATATATATACATATATATATATATACATATATATATATATATATATATATCTACATATATATGAATTTCTTTAAAACAACAAAACCCCAATTAATACACAGTCACAGAGTGAGCCCAAAAAGAATTTCCAGAATACTCATGGTATTCAAAATATTTACATTTTCAGAATAACTAGACCCAGAAAAGGTAAATTTTTCCAACCAAACACCATATTTGGCAAAATAAGATTGATTTACACACATTTATCTAATCAATTCAACCAATCTTGCCCAGAACAACTAATTTCCCCATTTGAAACTTGATTCTGAAGACATTTACTGAAGTTTTAATAAAATTTTATCATGAACAATTGACTCCAATATCTAGTTTTAAAAATAATTTGAGCAACCAAAATCTAATCTGGAGGTTGCGAAAGAAGGCAAGGAGGGTTTGAATTTGAGATTAAACTACAACTCTTCCATTTTTCCCAAAATATATGAGATTATCAAGAAACACAACCAGAAACCTTCAAAATCAATACAATCTCTATTTAGCAAAGAAACCAAAGAGATAAATAAGAATCCCACCTTATTCAGCAATCCTGGAAAGATTTGATGAAGAGCCCAACCTGCAAGCTCAAGAAAATCCTTCTCCTCCAAATGCCCAAAATTTTCATTCCCAAAAATAACTCTCAAAATGTTTTCCAAACGTAGGTTAAAAATAAATTGTTTGACCAAAATTCATTTTTTTTTATTTAAAAAAATATTCTCCTCCAAATTAAAATGAAAATCATTTTTCCCAACAATTCAAATATGCAAAGACTTGCTTTTCTTAATTTAATTAAAACTAACATTTTTATTTCAAAATGCCAAAGAGGGTAAATTATTTCTATTTTTGAATTCAATTTAACCTTTCCTTTCAAAATGCATATACTGAATAAATTCATCATTTAAAAATAATCATTTAATCGAACTTGGTACAAACATGAATTTAGCAATTCTAATTAATGATTAATCACACAAAAAGGGGTCCTATTTAATTTAGTCCCTTAATTTACTAATGTGTAAAAGAACACATTTAATCAAATTAAATACTTAGGATTAAATACTCAATCTTTACCACACACAAAACACGCAACCCAAGAAAGCCAACCAGATACACGACCCGCATACCCAACCAAAGGGGAAAGTGATGGACGACTGACAATGCTCACTTGAGCACGACTAGGGTAAAATGGTGGTCTTATGACCACCTAATCCAATCTCTAAGGACCAAAGAGGTACACTCAAACCTACGAATCCAGGTGGAGACAAACCTCGTACCTATGCAGTATTGTATCTGTAATGCCCCGCCAGGAAACCCCGAAGGGATTAAGCCATAACACAAGAATAGAGTGCAATTTTTTTTTTTTTTAAAAAGTTACAACACATAAGATGCAACAAGATATCAAAGATTCAGATTACATAGCGGAAGACATCAACTAACACCTAAAGAGTTTCCCAACAAGATTACTTAAATTTCACAATTCACTTACTCACACAATTAATCCAAAAGCTGAATATCTTAATAACGAGATAATTCAATATTAGGATAATTTCTTTCAAAGGACGGAAATATAAATCACAACAAAGATTCATCCATTAAGATCCATTCATAATTCTCATTCAAGCTTTTCATTTAAAATTACCAACCATACATCTAACATTCTAATACACTAGGATTTCATCATAACAAAAGAGATCTTTCCAAGCATATTTAAATTCCTTAACAACAACTGAGTATAATTCACTACTCTAAGTTACATTCATTCATATTCCAACTTATTGCATTTTAAAAGACGATTGCATGCTAGCATCTACGATCAATCTCATCTAAACCACTTACGCATTCGATCAACATGGCATTCAAGAAAGAACTGAATATAAGCATTTATAGTTAATTCCAATTATCCACTTAACCATTCTAACATAAGTTAATCATACATGATAAAGCTGAATAAAGGAAACATAAGAGAATACATCACATAACACCATAATGATCTCGGAGTTCACCCCTAAAGGGCTACATCTCCGGGTCTGCACAACTGCAAGACCCCCTCTGATAAATAATAAAGTTAAGAATACAAGAGGTTACACCATTACAATCCAGCCATCAAGGCGATACATAAACAATATACAAACGACCACATCAGTCAATTAATACATAAACTATCCTTAAAAGAACAGGATCCAGCTGAAACATAATCAAAGCTAAAACAAGAGGTCCATGAGAGCATCCATAAAACTGAGCCATCACCACCCAAGGTCTAACATGAAACCGACACTCACAAGGGCAGAGATAAAAGGACAACTCACAAAGGTACTCTTAACAGGACAAAACGACAACACACTAGCGAACGTAGGGACAAGTGTCATCACACAACCTGGTATGGATACCATGGCAAGTCTTCATAGGTCCTGGTCCCATACACTGGGTTACCCTGGCAACCTAATCCGAGCTTCCGGCCCATCCAAGCCTCATGTGGACCCACACATCCTCTCGCGAAGACAAGGAAGATGGTTTGCCATTTCAGGCCTTCTCACAGCATGTCGAATCTATGATAGCACTCGTCCCATGTGTGAGGCACAATTATCTTACTTAGAGATTACATTCTAATCTACTTAGGTTATCACTTATTAGACTCACTTTCGACGGGTTACCCAGCAGCCACTTTGGGCGCGGCCCCCAATCGAAAGCCACTTTCCCATACGACACTAGACTATACTCGGACGAACTCAAAACCAAGGAATAGACATGGTCTGACGAACGGAGTTCAAGAAGGAAGAAACAATCATCTGGTCAAACACGACTCAAAGATGAACTCTTACTGACGGTACTCTAACTAGAGACCTGACAAACTAAGGTCAATCATGAATCATCATTTGACTTACACAAAGAGGATATGACCAAAACGACACTACCACAATACAATAGTCCACTCGGAATCAAGGACTGAAACAGGTACACCAAATCATTTCATATGACAGGGTCCTTTTAAACAAAGCTAAACATGCCATTTCATAATTAAAGCGAATACAGTAATTAAACTCGCAAGGCAATAATCAGAAAAGGCAATATTTCCTCAAATTGATTTAATCATTAAAGTCGATCAAGTTTTCTACAAGATCTAAATCAGCTTACAGTTATCTTCCTCATCAAAGGATAAGTTGTTCTTGGTCTTCTAACTCCTAAGGTTCAAAGCATCAAACAGACAAATTAAGCCATAATGAGTTTTTAAACCAATTCATATTAATAAAATTCAGACAACCGTTAATCAACTAAATAAGATATTTAACCTCCAATCAAAACATCATTAACATACTGTTCTAAAACCGACCTCTACAATTTCGTATTTTCAATCCCAGATGCATAATACGGATCACGGAATATAAAAATATAGAAAGAGAGTCTAAATGGAGATAATCATTTCCAAAGCATATCGTTTAAATTTCTAATGCCCAACGATAAATATTTCACTACTTTTCAATTTCTCAAATGATTAACTTACGAACTCCATTATAGGATTAATCAATATCAAATTATCGTTTATCATTATTATGCCACCTAATCAAGATTAAGAACTCATTAAAACTCAACATTAAAATACCATACATTAAAATGATATTGCAAATCATATGCATTTTCTTTTTTTTTTTTTTGAATGATAAAAAAAAATACATTTAAAAAAAACCATTTTTTTAAAAAAAACTTTGCTTTAAACAAAAAACGCATTTTAAAAAGGATGGAGGCGAGGGCGGGCCGTGCCCTAACCCTAACGCCGTCCAACACCAAACTGCAGGGGAGCCCATGCGGGCGGCGCCACTGCGGTGCCCGCAGGTCCGCGGCGCCCTGCGGCCACTGCAGTGTGCCGCGGCCCGAGTTTTTACCGCCAGCGGGGGGGAGAAACAGAGGGACGAGCGGGGAAGAAGGGGGACGTGCAGGGGGGAAGGGGAGGAGGAGCGGGTGGAGCTCCGCTCCCCGCCCTCCAACCCCCAAAACACAGTTTTAAAATAAAACAACGCACAGTCCCGCTACTAAAACAAGCGCCCAACTCAAAAAAAATGAATAATAATATTTTTTTTTTTTAACACACAGTTCGTAAATAATCACAAACGCCCAGCACACAATTTCATAAGGAACATAAATTTTGATTTACTATGAGTTCGGTTTAGACGAACAGGTTTAGATGTCATATTTACTTGAAGGTTTCTCATCCTTTCCAATAACAAAGGGTTTCAAACACCCAAACAGCAATGAGGAAAAAACCCATCTCCATTAAAATTTCCAGCCAAATTCATAATGAACAATCAAATTGATTTTCAATAACAAATTCAGAATCCTACCTTAATTCGCAATCCTGGTATGGCTGAGGGAGAGCCCACCTGTCAGATCCAGCAACATTCCTTTCCAAAACCCCCAAAATTCCTTTCCAACCAAAATCTCCTCCAAAATTGTCCATCCTCCAATTTTTCCCCAAATTGGGTTATATGGAAGAGTTGACCCAAAAATTTCTATTTTTGGAATTAAAAATTTGATTTACAAATAATTCTCCAAATTTAATACTTTCTAACTATAGCAACCAATTGACTTGCTTTTTAATTCAAAAACGATTTCTCATTCAATTCAATTTAACCTTTCAAATTTAATAATCCAACAGAATGCAATTAACTCTATTGCGATAAAATACAAACATTTCTTTTTCAACAGCATATTCAAAATGCATCTAATATTCAAAATCAGACATTAAATCGAATTTACTCCCAATTTAAAACGAGCAATCCAATATCAACGAAAATCGCATAACGAAAACCCGATTAATCTAGCCCATTAATCTTCAATGCACAAACGCATATTTAATCTAAATAATTACTAAGGGCGAATTAATCAAATTAACCAAACACACCAAGCATGCAAATCGAGAAAGCCAACCAAACAGACGACTCGCAAACCCAAACAAGAAGGGGATCACCGACGATGACTGACGATGCTCACTTGAGCACGACTAAGGTCGACTAGGGTCTTACGACCACCTAATCCAACTCTAAGGATTAAAAAGGTACACTCAAACCTGCAATCCAGGTGAAGACGAACTTCGCACTCATGCAGCGTGGTACCTGAAATTTCCTGCAACCAAAGATCATACATGCATACATATATAATAACTTAATGAAAGCGTTAGCTCAATGTTGATACCACGAACTAGGTACACTAACCGACTAGCATATACTAGAGTGAAAACCACATCAATAGTTATGCGTTAAATCAAACATCTGACAATAATCATTATATTAAGATAACTAATCAAGATTAAACCAAGGTTAGAGATCAATTACGGTAGGGGTACTACATTCTCCCCCCCTAGGTTCCGACTTACTCCTGGAAGTCGTAAGGCCAGATGGAGAACATGTCGTACGCATCAGCCCTGAAACTCATTCAACAAAAGTCAAATTGCACATAGAAATCTTTCCATAAATAAATGAAATATAATTGCAAAATCCTTTACAAACGCCATTATCCATTGGCAAGATACATCTAAAACCATACATTCCTTACAATATCCTAGGAATTATCCACAATCATAGCAGAGAAACAAGAAATTTCTTCCTTTCATTTCACCAAATTAAAACATTACAAGGAGGTAAACAACAATTACCATAATCATCGACCAAAAATGACAAGAAGACATGCCATCATGATCAATTTCCTTTACCAATCCATCTTTTTCATAAAATTAATAACATAGAACTAGCTCAAAATATCAATTTCTACAACCACATTATCTTTCACGAAAAAGGAGCAACAAAAATAACTCAATTGATTACACTTGCCAGGCATAAGAACACCTTTCCAAAGACTATGCCCCATAACATAGTGACAAGTTAACACAATTTACTCCATGATACAAACAATAACCATCCACATAACTGGAATGCATAACAGAAAAGGCCACATGTGAGCATGTCTAATGCTCGGTCAAAGGTAACATGCACGATCAGCATCTCTATGCTTGATCTCAGAACAACAATATGATCATAAAAATCCAATATCTCACTCAAGGGCTCGATGGTGCTAGGCACACCATAGCGGTGCTACCTTCCATACAAGACCTTTGTGAATATCCCTTGTTGAACAAGGTGGTTAGCCTCCAAGAGATAGTCACCACACATAGCTAGGTAGTGGGTACTAGCTACGTCACAGCCTCACATACCCCCTATCCTCACGGTTCCCTATATCAACTTCCTCGCACACACTCTACCAATTCCGTATCATACGTCCTTGGAGAGGAATTTCACATCTCGACACAAGACCAGCATCCGAAAACAATAATGATAAACCAGTTTAGCCACCAAAGTATAGATGAATAAAGATAATAAATCATCAATTCCAACAATAAGGTAAGAAAATAATCTGGAATTTGAACACCAAATCAAAGTGCAAAAGATCACAAGATCATGGCCAAACCTTCAAAATCAAGGTAAAATAAATTGCTGATCCCCAAAGAAATATAAAGAATATCACAACTACACATAACAGCACTGTGTGACTAGCATCTAGCCACCAACGAGGAAGGAAGGAACAACTGACTAGCTATTGCAGTAGCTCATCATGTGGTGCGACATAGTCACACTATCCACATGGCATGGCAGTGTGCACCTCGACATCACCCCGCATCATGTCGTCACGTGGCATGGCAATACCCCAAGTGGAGAAAACACACAATGGACGTATCCCGCATGGTAGTGCACCTCGCGGAAAAAGCACGCACAAGCCACATCCCGCATAGCGACGTATCTAGAAGGATACTCGCTGTAAGTCAGAGGTATACATGACTATGGTCCACCCACATGCCCACCAACACATACTAACTGGCAGCACATGTGAATAAACCTACCTTTCATGAAGACAAGGCAAAGGATCCTCCCAAATCGCACCATCACTGTACACAAGAATCACCATCGAAATGCTCAAATAAAGGAAAGGAACAAGCTGACACACATGAACCTATAAATAGATTCATCAAAGGGAAAGTATTGAGTACACCTTGATATAGTTTAGTGGTACAACTATATCATTCCTCGAAGTAGAGAAGCTAAAGTCGCTTCGCGCCGACATTACTCGTACGCCAATCCATACTATTCAAGGAACGGTCGCTTCGAATACTACCCCTTAACATACTAAGTTACCCACAACCTGAGGTTTGGTACTCAGTAGGGAAACAAATAAGCAACAACACACAAACAGTATGGTTTCCCATACTCATAAGCAACATATCCTCCATGGTTGATTACTTCACCAATCCATGGGCACATATAATAAGCACTGGTTTCTTACAACACACACAAATACACCAGCACTGGTTTAGTCACATTTACGGGGAGTACTTTTCAGTACGCTAACATCTATACAAGGAAGATTCCAATTATGCTTTCTACATATATAACTGAATCAAGTTTACTCTAGATACAAGTACTGAAATTATTAACAATTCACAATTATAAGGAAATAACATCATTCCTATAGCTTTCTCGAATCTCACTAAGCATTCATAATTAAATTACTAGCTAAGAAAATTCATTTCTAAAGCTTAAGACCTTCATCTATCCCTATGAAGCCAAAAAGCAAACACACAATTTCACATGTTTTATAAACATTCTATTTAAATCAATGCATTCTCTACTACCATTTCTAAAAATCTTAGGATTAGGCAAAGAGAAGGAAAAGAGAGTTTGATAGCCAAACTATTTCCTACAAAGACACAAGATCAATCAAGATCACGCTATAATATTAAATTTCTCACTATAAGCCTATCATTTAAATACACGGTTTTCATTTCGCTACCGTTAGAAGGATGACAATCAGCCTAACAAAACATTTCCAATAATTCTGGTTGCAACAAGAGGTTCTAGTTTTCCAACAAAACAAGGATCAAGAGAAGCAATCTTTTCGATAATGCAAGACCTCATAAGAACACTCACTTATAATAATACAATATAGACACATGTCATAATTTGCAACCTATTAGAGAAGATCACATTACGATCAAAGATAAGCAGAGAGCTATTACCCAAATAAAACATATTAATGCATGCACATCAAACAAGCTTTTTTCATTCGCACTTTCTAAACACATTAAGGTAATTCCACATACCCAAAAGTGAGTTCAATGGAGCATTTGCTAAAATAATCTTCAATCAAACTGGTTTAATGAAACACATAAGACAATCTTTCGAAAAACACATAAAACAATCTTTCAGGGAACACATTAATACTCTCTCGAAGCTACAATAACATGCTCTTTTTAACACTTCTACAACCAAGCAGTTTCACATAATTCAACTATTCGCATAGAAATGCACCTTACTAAGGTAGAGTTTAATCATGCTACTCCTACTACATACACATGGAGAATTCTTTAAATGTACACATACAGTTTTCTCCCAATCACCAATATGAACTTTGAAACCCATAGCCCTTTTAATAATCTAAAAACATAAGCGACATAAGGCTCACACAAGGGTTCAAGAAGTCACAACCTTTTCTCTTGCAACAAGAAACTCAATCAAAGATAATCACACATCTCCTAACCATTTTAATTTCCAGAAAGAAGAGAGGAATGGTGATGATCATTTAATTTTCTGCAAAATAAGCATTCAATAATTGCCATACTAGTCCTTCAAGGGGACAACACTAAGCTAGGTCATAATCTTTAAACAAACATAATTCGCACTTTCAGATTCAAGACAAGCACGGACCAATCCAAATGGATTAGTCTAAAGAGTACAACACTCAATAAGGGAAGGTACATACGACTCTCTTTCCAAATAAGAGTAATCGTAGACCAAGACATCAATAAGCACATAATGCACATACAAGCACTCAAACACCAACATTAAGAAGGCGAAGCAAGGTGTGAACACACATACATCACACACAAGATAAGGTCTGCTCAATCACTCACATGCAAAAGGAGGACAAGCATACACATAAGGTCGATACACCTCACACAAATAGAGGGCACACGCGACACCAGAGATCCCAATGTTTGCAACATGGGCTCTGATACCAAATGTAATGCCCCACCAGGAAACCCCGAAGGGATTAAGCCATAACACAAGAATAGAGTGCAAATTTTTTTTTTTTTTTTTAAGTTACAACACATAAGATGCAACAAGATATCAAAGATTCAGATTACATAGTGGAAGACATCAACTAACACCTAAAGAGTTTCCCAACGAGATTACTTAAATTTCACAATTCACTTACTCACACAATTAATCCAAAAGCTGAATATCTTAATAACGAGATAATTCAATATCAGGATAATTTCTTTCAAAGGATGGAAATATAAATCACAACAAAGATTCATCCATTAAGATCCATTCATAATTCTCATTCAAGCTTTTCATTTAAAATTACCAACCATACATCTAACATTCTAATACACTAGGATTTCATCATAACAAAAGAGATCTTTCCAAGCATATTTAAATTCCTTAACAACAACTGAGTATAATTCACTACTCTAAGTTACATTCATTCATATTCCAACTTATTGCATTTTAAAAGACGATTGCATGCTAGCATCTACGATCAATCTCATCTAAACCACTTATGCATTCGATCAACATGGCATTCAAGAAAGAACTGAATATAAGCATTTATAGTTAATTCCAATTATCCACTTAACCATTCTAACATAAGTTAATCATACATGATAAAGCTGAATAAAGGAAACATAAGAGAATACATCACATAACACCATAATGATCTCGGAGTTCACCCCTAAAGGGATACATCTCCGGGTCTGCGCAACTGCAAGACCCCCTCTGATAAATAATAAAGTTAAGAATACAAGAGGTTACACCATTACAATCTAGCCATCAAGGCGATACATAAACAATATACAAACGACCACATCAGTCAATTAATACATAAACTATCCTTAAAAGAATAGGATCCAGCTGAAACATAATCAAAGCTAAAACAAGAGGTCCATGAGAGCATCCATAAAACTGTTCTAAAACCGACCTCTACAATTTCGTATTTTCAATCCCAGATGCATAATACGGATCACAGAATATAAAAATATAGAAAGAGAGTCTAAATGGAGATAATCATTTCCAAAGCATATCGTTTAAATTTCTAATGCCCAATGATAAATATTTCACTACTTTTCAATTTCTCAAATGATTAACTTACGAACTCCATTATAGGATTAATCAATATCAAATTATCGTTTATCATTCTTATGCCACCTAATCAAGATTAAGAACTCATTAAAACTCAACATTAAAATACCATACATTAAAATGATATTGCAAATCATATGCATTTTTTTTTTTTTTTTTTTGAATGATAAAAAAAAATACATTTAAAAAAAACCATTTTAAAAAAAAAAACTTTGCTTTAAACAAAAAATGCATTTTAAAAAGGATGGAGGCGAGGGTGGGCCATGCCCTAACCCTAACGCCATCCAACACCAAACTGCAGGGGAGCCCATGCGGGCGGCGCCACTGCGGTGCCCGCAGGTCCGCGGCGCCCTGCGGCCACCGTAGTGTGCCGCGGCCCGAGTTTTTACCGCCAGCGGGGGGGAGAAACAGAGGGACGAGCGGGGAAGAAGGGGGACGTGCAGGGGGGAAGGGGAGGAGGAGCGGGTGGAGCTCCGCTCCCAGCCCTCCAACCCCCAAAACACAGTTTTAAAATAAAACAACGCACAGTCCCGCTACTAAAACAAGCGCCCAGCTCAAAAAAAATGAATAATAATATTTTTTTTTTTTAACACACAGTTCGTAAATAAACACAAACGCCCAGCACACAATTTCATAAGGAACATAAATTTTGATTTACTGTGAGTTCGGTTTAGACGAACAGGTTTAGATGTCATATTTACTTGAAGGTTTCTCATCCTTTCCAATAACAAAGGGTTTCAAACACCCAAACAGCAATGAGGAAAAAACCCATCTCCATTAAAATTTCCAGCCAAATTCATAATGAACAATCAAATTGATTTTCAATAACAAATTCAGAATCCTACCTTAATTCGCAATCCTGGTATGGCTGAGGGAGAGCCCACCTGTCAGATCCAGCAACATTCCTTTCCAAAACCCCCAAAATTCCTTTCCAACCAAAATCTCCTCCAAAATTGTCCATCCTCCAATTTTTCCCCAAATTGGGTTATATGGAAGAGTTGACCCAAAAATTTCTATTTTTGGAATTAAAAATTTGATTTACAAATAATTCTCCAAATTTAATACTTTCTAACTATAGCAACCAATTGACTTGCTTTTTAATTCAAAAATGATTTCTCATTCAATTCAATTTAACCTTTCAAATTTAATAATCCAACAGAATGCAATTAACTCTATTGTGATAAAATACAAACATTTCTTTTTCAACAACATATTCAAAATGCATCTAATATTCAAAATCAGACATTAAATCGAATTTACTCCCAATTTAAAACGAGCAATCCAATATCAACGAAAATCGCATAACGAAAACCCGATTAATCTAGCCCATTAATCTTCAATGCACAAATGCATATTTAATCTAAATAATTACTAAGGGCGAATTAATCAAATTAACCAAACACACCAAGCACGCAAATCGAGAAAGCCAACCAAACAGACGACTCGCAAACCCAAACAAGAAGGGGATCACCGACGACGACTGATGATGCTCACTTGAGCATGACTAAGGTCGACTAGGGTCTTATGACCACCTAATCCAACTCTAAGGATTAAAAAGGTACACTCAAACCTGCAATCCAGGTGAAGACGAACTTCGCACTCATGCGGCGTGGTACCTGAAATTTCCTGCAACCAAAGATCATACATGCATACATATATAATAACTTAATGAAAGCGTTAGCTCAATGTTGATACCACGAACTAGGTACACTAACTGACTAGCATATACTAGAGTGAAAACCACATCAATAGTTATGCGTTAAATCAAACATCTGACAATAATCATTATATTAAGATAACTAATCAAGATTAAACCAAGGTTAGAGATCGATTACGGTAGGGGTACTACAGTATCTGCAATCTCCTGCAACCAAGAATCACACAAGAATACATATATATATTTAATGAAAATGTTAGCTCGAGATTAATAACACGAATCAGGAGAACAAATAAACTTACATAAGAATCGATGCGAAAACCACATTTACAGGTACACACAATAATCATAATATATGACTATAACATTTCATCATGGTAAATTAACCAAGGTCAAATCGAAATTTAAAATCTGATT